>NC_142069.1:32787320-33087320 GCF_059756535.1 Pantherophis guttatus
TTCATATGAGTTTGGTGTAATGTGGTTCGTGTGTATGTGCATCACATAATCATTTAACCTCCTTGGCAATTGGTTCCTGGTTGACCTGACTGGTCTATCTATCGTCTGTTCTGCGTCATGTAAGTACCTGGCCTCTCTTTGTGTCAGTGAGTCTACGCTTATCTTGGGGTGATTCCCTTTCCATTCCTCAATCTTGATACCCTGGAGGTTGGGTTTGGGTCCCCTCTCTTCCTGCCTATCCACCGTTTCGTGTTTGTCTCGCGCTTGCTTGTCTGGCCTACCCTCCCGCTCGTTGGGTACCTCGTTCAGGTGTATCCTGGACCAGTTGGCTTGTTCATGAAATGCCGCCGTCCTAGATACCACAAATCTGTCTTTACTGTCCACAAACCTGAAGCCCTTGGTTCCTGGTTCATATCCCATAAACCTTAGTCTCCTGGATACTTTGTCCCCTTTTTTGCGCAGCTGTTTGGGTATATGGACATCAGCGGTTACGCCGAATACATGTAAGTGTGCTATCTGTGGCTTTTTGTTGTACATGAGCTCGTATGGCGTTTTGTCTATCACGCTGGACCATGTTCTGTTAAGTGTGTAGTTGGAGTAAACCAAGGCCTCAGACCAGAAGTGTTGGCCAATGCCCGCATCCTCTAAGGTGCACCTGACCATTGTTTGTAGCGTGGAGTTTCGTCGTTCTACGACTCCGTTCTGAAAGGCGGAGAACGGAGACGACGTAAAGTGAAGCACGCCTTTGGATCTGAGCCAATGGGAGAAATCCTTTGATAGGAACTCAGATCCTCTATCAGTCATAATTTGTTTGATTTGGGCGTTGTTCTGGGTCTCTACTCTCTTGTAGAACTCTTTAAATTTTTGGAAGGCCTCATCCTTTTTCCTTAGGGTATAGACGAAGCCGTATCGACTATAGTCATCTACGATTGTGAGAAAGTATCTTTTTTTGTATTTTATGGATGGCCTTAGGGGCCCTACCAAATCCATGTGGACTAAGTTGAATATCTGTTTGGCGGCGCGTGAGGACCTCTTGGGTCTGGGTTTTACCTTTAACTTGGAACATTTGCACACTGAGCACTCGAGGTAATTTTCACAACTCTTTATTTTGACACCCTCGGTACAGTTGGCCATTTTTTGGACTACGGGGAAACTGGCGTGTCCTAGCTTCCGGTGCAAAAGGTGGGCACAGTCGTCGTGCATGGGTTTGCCTATCGAAGGCCCTCTCTGGGTGTGCCCGCTGTGTTGTGTCTCATGCGTTGTGTTCTCCTCGTTCTCTATCTCTCCCTCTCCTACCTGTTCCCCCTCAGTTCTGCCCTGGTTAGTGTTTTCCGTGCTTTCTGAGCTGGTGTATACGCTGTGGGTGCTACCCTCATAGAACGTTATATATGGTAACCCTTGGCTGACGGTCACTCTCCCTATATCCTTTCCGCTCTTGCTAACTTGAACATTTCCTTCTATAAAGGTCACTTTAACCCCGGATTCTTTGCTGAGTTTTACTGCGGCCAGTATGTTGTGGGGTATCTCCGGGACCAGCAGTACCCCCTCTATTTTCCCTACACCTGGCAATGTAACTGCCCCCTTGCCTGTTACCCTAACCTCGCTTTGGTCTGCAACCTTGATTGAGAAATCCTCTTTTTTGAATGATGAGAGCAGTTTCTGGTTGCAGGTTGTGTGGTTGGAGGCCCCAGAGTCCAAGAGCCATGAGTTGGTGTCCCTATCCTGATGTGTTATGTGTGTGCACTCTCCTATCCCGTACAAGGATCCCGTTCTGCTGTCACGTGAGCTATCCCTGTTCCCTCTCCTATCTCTGGGGTTGGGTGAATCCCTGCGTCTATGTCTTTCCTCAGAGGTGTGTCTCTCTGTTTGCCTGAACCTATGTTCTGGTCTGCCTCTCTCTCTGTAGTTCTTGGGGCAGTCTCTCTTGAGGTGTCCCCTTGACCCGCAGATATAGCACTCTGATATGTTGTGTTGTTTTTCTTGGAAGGCTACTCTCTTCTCACTCTTGAGTTCTCTGGAGGAGCCAGAGCGGCTCCTTTTCAGATTGTCTTCTGCGATCAGTTTGTTGGATAGCTTCTCTACGGATAGCAGGCCTAGACTAACGGTATCTAAGTGTGTTAGGAAGCTGTCCCATGAGTGATCTAATTATTACACTCTTCATGATCTGGTCCGATATGACTTCCCCCCTAAGGTGGAGCTCTGCTCTGGTAGCGCTTAAGGACACTAGGTGCTCACTTATGGGGGTCCCTGGTTTGAGTCTGGCAGAAAAGAAATCTTTGGAAATCTGGGTGGTGGTGGACACACTTTCACTGTAAAATAACCCAAACATTTTTTGTATGATTTCTGATACTGTGAGGTTATGGCCAATACAGTGATAAATTGTGGGGGATATGCTAGCAACTAAAAGGTAAAAAGCCCTATGGTGCATACAGTCCAGCTCTAAAGTCCAAGGTCTCTCTGGGGGGTCATTAATAAAATGTGACATATTCTCTTTTAGGAACACCACCTGAAGCTGCTGTGACCACTCTAGAATATTGCCCCCATCCATCCTCAACTTGGGAAAGTCACCTGGTAAGTTCCCAGCATTATTTGTAAAGTTACTTACTGCAGGCTGCTGTCCATGGTTCCTTATGTGCCTATAGCAGCAGTACGGCATGGGAACGCTTGCCGGTAGTTTAAAAGTCCCGCTTTGTAATTTTTTTCTTTTTTCTTCTTCTAGGCGGAAGAGCACATGCGCGAAGTCCATTTCAGCTCTGCCGTCGTCGTGGAAGGACCTATTCATCGCGGCTCCGATGTAGAGGCCCCTGTCGTTCGGGTAGGCCTCGGCTTCGGTCTTGGGGGTCCAGGTGTGCTCCGGAAGGCGTCGTCCTGCAGCTGCTTCTCCGAGATGAAGATCCTGGCGGTGTTGAGGCTCTGGCGATGGCTGTAAGTAGCTGCCCCAGTCCCCACGATCCGGGGTGCGCTGCTTGGGCGATCGGAGGCGCGGTGTCCCTGGGGTGCGTAGGTGGGCTGGTGAGCTGGCACGGGCATCGGTGGCTCTCGGTTGGGTGCTTTGTTGCCCCTCTCCTCGCCCCCCTTTCCGTTTCGGCCTCTCCGGTTTCTCTTTTGTAATTTTGAGGCCTGGGCCAAAGGCGGCGGCAAAGGTCTTCATGGCTCTATCTACTTGCCGCTCGCTGGGGGTGTACCTGGGGTCGGAGTCGGATTCGGTCCCCTCTCCCCGGTCACTTTCTTCCCCGCTCATGGTCCGGCATTTTTTGCGCGCCGGCCATTTTGAATTCTGGTTGCCGATTGGGTGGAGGTTGGACATCTTGTCCGACCACGTGGACAAAGATGGCCGCCATTTCAAAATTTGAGCGGGGCTTCGGGGCTCGGTGAATGTGGAAGGGACCCTTTTGGGCGATCCACTCACCGAGTCCAGCTCTTCGAATTCGGGATCGGAGTCCTCTTCGCTCCTTGCCACCTCGCGGTCAATTATGAAGCTCCGCAGGTCAGCGAGGAGGTTCTTGTCGCCGGCTCGTTCTTTCAGCAATCGCAGGACGTCGAGCCGCAGCTTTTCTTCTTCCCGATCGTTGTGGTCAGTCGTTTTTCCTCTCTTGGTCTCCCCCTTTTCTTCTGCCGCAGTGGCTTTGGGGTCAGTTAAGGTTCCTACCTTCCCTGGCAAGTCCGATGGGTTGCTTTCCCGTTGCCTCGGAGGTGTCGCCATTTCGTGGGTAGGGTTGAGTCCTCGTTGTGTGGTCTGGGGTTATTGGGCCTTACCAACCATCCTCTGCTACCATATTGTTACAAGGATTCATGGATCAGGCCCAACACCAAGACATGAGTCAGTAGATCAATTAAATCTCTTTTATTCACAGTTTCATCTTAACATCACTTGCTACATCTGGATCTGGAAAGCATGGAGGATTGTGCCCACCTTTTATATCTGTAGGCGGAGACTCAGGTAAGGAGGGGTCTGTGGGTGGAGTTGGCCAGGTGGGCGTTTGGGTTAACCCCTGCACTACTGTACTATAGCTGACCCCTGGCATGGGTAAGGCATTTACACTTGACAGGATCTATCCTTATTTGAAGTTCTTTTTTTTTTTAAATTAAATTTATATACCGCCCTACTCCCGAAGGACTCAGGGCGGTGAACAGGCACAAAATAAAATACATAGATACAAAAGTTAGAAACATAATTAAAACCAGATTAAATAATTTAGCCTGAGACAATTAAAAATCCTAATAATTTAAAATAGATTAAAATTTCGATTTAAAAGAATTTTAAAACAGGGGAGAAAATTAGGCCAGGCCGTCTTGCTGGAATAGGAGGGTCTTAAGAGCACGGCGAAAAGTGCGCAGATCCGGGATCCTCCGTATCTCTGGGGGGAGCTCGTTCCAGATAGTGGGTGCCCCCACAGAGAAGGCCCTCCCCCTGGGGGCTGCCAGTCGACATTGTTTGGCTGATGGCACCTGGAGGAGCCCCTCTCTATGAGAGCATACCAGCTGGTGGGAGGCTGTTTGTGGTAGTAGGCGGTCCCGTAAATAACCAGGTCCTAAGCCATGGTTCTACCCTCACAAACAGAACAGGGCAGTCTACAGAAGGAGAATAGATATGAAGAAGGGGTGATCTTTTCTAGCTGCCTCCTTGACTTTTGTTCTACACCCACACACTGTCTGATATCCCTGAGAGAGAGAAAAGATGGATGGGCAACTTCCTACGTTTTTAAATCTGTTTCTGAAGTCCCCCAGGATAAATTCTGCAGAAAGGGCTGTGCTACTTGTATGCGCTCCCCATACAATTGAACACTGTCTCTGATACTTCTGTTTAGCTTTCAGAAATGTGAATGACTAATTCTATTAATCTCGGTGGACTTTCTACTCTTGAAATGTGCCATACCTCAACCCAAAATATCTAGCTAGCCAGGATTGTGGAAGCTGGAATTGTGGAGTTACACAGATTGGGAGATGCCAACTTGGGGAAAAATTGATCTACACAAAGTAGGAGAGAAGGGTTGATGAATTTATTCTCTCCCTCTTTATTTGATTCTAATTGTAAAAGACTGAAGTTCTAAAATAGCTAATATTTTAATATTGTTCAAGAAAGCAACAAATCTGGCTTCTGTTCCTTCCAAACGTCCTGTCTTATCCTGTGGCTTGTTTTAAACAACAATTTTGCCTAACATTAAGCTTCATTTCACATTAAGCCACAAATTCTTTCCCAGCACAGAATTTCTGAAACCTCTGAAATTTTTCCTCATATCTAAACTGCTTATTTATCACTGTATTGGATTTCTATAACTGTTGCAGTGGTAGAAACTCTAAGTGGTGTACAGTCAAGAAATGCAATAATACAATAATTACATCAGAGTAAAATACAATATAAAAGTGAAGATTCTAAGCCAGATATTGGAACCTGTTTATGCTGCATTCTGTCATATTTCATGACCTTCAACAAGTATTCTGAGTTTGCCCTGATTATTAATTTATATCTGCCAATATGGGCTAGATTATCTTGAATGCCATATGGGGATTTTTAGATGAAAACCAGCATCTTGAATTTCCCTCAGAGACAAATCAGCAGCCAGTACAGCTCCTGCAACATTGATATCACATAGCAGTATCAAAATTTATCAGTAAGTGCACAGGCAGCTGCATTTTATACCAGGCAAAGCTGCTGAGCAGTTCTGAAGGCCAGAGGCATGTATGTCTGTTTTCAATTCTGTTCAAGAAAATCTACAACTGGGTACTGGTAGAAACTGGACAAAGGCCAGTCCACAGTCCTGAACCATTCTGTTCTTCCAGTAGTTGTGTGACCAAGCAGATCCTCAGACTGCAGGCCTATTGATGTCATTGATAATCAAAAGGACTCTTAACAGTCATTCTATGCTTGAATTTGAGCCTATTTTGCTCTATCATGTTCTAACAGGTTCTAAGTATTGGGTTAGCATTTCTATCATATCGTCCATTTAATACAGAGTGGCTTTACATAACTGGATATCATCAGCATCTTGATGATACTTTACCCTAAACTAATGGATGATGAATTCCGTTCCCTCAGAACCCACCATTATTCATCAATAAAAGCATCCAATACAGTTTCTGTTCTGTACCAAAGCCTGAAACCTGACTACCAAGAGTCCAGATAATCTGTTTCCTCTTGGCTAGAGTCTATTGTAGTTATTACCCACCACATTCTTTATAACTTTGATAGTTGTCAATGTTGGAAACAAGCAAGCCCTTGAATTAAACTAGGACCTTTTTCAAGGGCATCAAGATCTCTTCCTTTGCAGGGAGATGTTATCTACAGGCAGGATTCAACTTCTTATCCTCTCAAGATTTGCCAAATACTGTAATCAAACTTTGTCTGGCTTCCAAAATGACCAGGTAGAATGTCATAGACCATACTAAAGAAAATCTTCAGCCCCTCCCTCCTAACCGGGGTCATTTTGAATACTGCAACTGAATAGAACTCAATAATTTTTTCACTCTGCCAGCCTTGCTACCATGATGTTATTTTATTGTTTTAAAATGTTTTGTGTTCTAATTGTAATATTTTTTTAGTTGCAAGCCACCTAAAGTCAATTGACTAAGACGAATGGCTATAGAAGTTGAATGAATGAATGGATATATGAATGAATGAATAAATGAAGTAAACAAACAAACAAACAAACAAATAAACAAATAAAAGCTCAAATTTGAATTTATACCCATGTCTGATCATACTATCATTTGTTTTCTACCAGCTGGAATCTCTTTGTACCATCTCAGAATATCAAGGAGTCTTCCAAGATTTGTGGATGAGGAGAGATCACTTGAGCAATCTTATCTAGTGCCTGAGTCATATCTACCATATCTACTATACATTTGCAAAGAGTTTAAGAAATCTGCCCTTCAAATAATTGGGAAATTCCTCAAAGCCTGCTAAGTTCATCAGGTCGCTGTGGCAGATCATTTTCAGTTAACTTACCCTTCCTGTGGAAGATGATGGTTCTGGTTAAAGCCATAGTTAAGAAGTTCCGTCCATGACAAAGGATTGGTGGAACTGTCTTTTGTTACCAGACATTTCTCATCTTCTCCAAGATGAAAACCAGATCTAATGTGTGGCCATCTACTTAGTTAAGCTACTGATGGCCTGGGATAAGCCCATGATTTCACAGTGGTCATGAAAGCCTCTGTTTTCCACTCCCAGAGAAAGTAGTTTAAAATCCTTAATTATCAGACTCTGCACAACCATATCATCCCTAGAAATCAGATTTAGTCTCTCAGGAAGGGGCACTGTTATGAAGCTAGAATATGATGGAACATGCAGGTGGGGGGAGGAATCTCAGCAATAGTACCATATTTTCCCAGGGAGGAAGCAACCCATCCCAGAAAGGAGCCAAAGATGGGACACTGCACAGTCCTGAACTGGATGGAGGAAGGAGGAAAAGTGTAGCCACACCTTCATAGCTTAGCATAACTCAACAATTGGAATAATATAACTAACAGTTTAAGCAGCATATGCTTCCTCTGAGCTACTAGTCTCATAGCTTCTCTGGTGCCATCTTACTGAAGCTACTGAGAATTGGTATTCATATACATCATATACATATACATACATATATACATATACACTCTAGGTGGCTTACAAACATAACTAAAAAAAACCCAATCTAAAACAATCAGACATGTATAAAATAAATATATAAAACCCCAAAATATGGAAGATAAACCATTAACTTGACTTCATACAGTTACCTTGCAGGCTTCCTGAGGGATCTACAAGTTTTATGAAAAAACATGTCTTCCAAAATGCTAATAAAGATGGGCTAATTTCACTCGGGGATAGGGAGAATGATGTTCCAGAGGGCAGGAGCCACAGCAAATAAGGCATGCTTTCCAAGTCCCTCCAGTTGAGCTGTGTGGAGAAGGGGCCCACAGCACATTCCTACTCCCTGACCTAGTGGGACAGGTACATGTAATAGGGAAGACATGGCCCTCAAATAATATGATCCTATGCCATATAGAGTTTTAAAGCACTTTGAAACACCTAGAAGCAGATTGACAACCAATGTAGTTCATAGAACAGGTATAACCTGTCCCCTACTAAGAGCACAAATAACTGTCCATGCAGCAAGATTCTGCATCGGCTGAAGTTTCCAGATGCTCTTCAAGAATAGCCACATGTAAAGTGTTACAGTAATGCATTCTTGAGATGACAAGGACATGAATGTTAATAAAGCTTCACAGTCTAGGAAGGGGGCACAGCTGGCACAAATATGAAGCTGTACAAAGGGTCTCCTAGCCATGACTTCCACCTGCTCCTTGAGATTTAGGAGGACAGATTGTCTGCCTAGGGCAATGCCACCCTATCCTGTACCACAGTTAGTAAGGTCCTTGAACCAGGAGGTCCAAACCCCAAAGCCACTCAGTCTTGCTGGGGTTCAGCTGAACTTGTTGGTCCCCATCCAACCCACTGGTGGGTTGCTACAGGTTCACCCCGGTTTAGGTGAACTGGTAGCAGCGGTGGGAGGCTCTGCCCAACCGCCCGGATGTCATCAAATATGCTCTGTGCATGCGCAGAAGTGGCTGCACACGAATGAACTAGTAGCAAAGGTACAGTAAGTGAAACTCACCACTGTTCCAAACCTCTACATTCTCTGCCAGGTTTAGAAATATTGATATCTCACTCCACAGCAATGCATGTTTTTCAGCTTCATGTAGATCTTAAATAGGAGTAGGGAATGTACCAAACACTGTGGAACCCCACATAATAAGGATTGAGCATGGGACCTCACTCAATTAACACAATCGGTCCTAGCCCTACAGAAAGTGAATCAGCATAATACTATGCCACCCAATTTCAGCCTGTAGGGCTAATCTAGAATGAAATCTTGGTTGGTAGTATCAAAGGCTGCCAAAAAGTAAAGAAGAGCAAGGACAGATGAATTATCCCTGTCTTGCTCCCATAATTTATCTAAAAACATAACCAATGACATCTCTGTCCCATGTCCAGGCCTGAATCCTGACTGAAAGAGATCCAGGTAATCTGCTGTATTGAGAGCTCTTTGCTTTACAACCTTCCCTAAAGAGAAATTCAGTACAGAATTTCTACATTAATTGAAAATGGAAATAATTGATCTGTTCTATAGCTGATCACCACCTTTAAAGCCATTGACAGGCTCCACCTGCACAAGATTTGTATGTTTGATACTGGAATTTAACCTTGTATCTTCTAAATTAAAATATAGAATCAATAATCACACAAGAACTGTTATCTAGGCAAAAGGTGCTGAAACATTTTTTTTAATTACAATCTGAAATGGCTCAGACAGATGTTTCCCTAGTTCACTGGGGAATAAAAACAAGGAGGAAGTGCAGCACAACGGGACTTGCAAGATTCTGTTATTATAGCTAATTTCAATAGAAGTAGTTTTAGCTTTCCTATGGAGTTGAGTCCTTGGTCTTGTCTATCTATTGGGGCTGATAGTTTCCTTGTTGAGTGTAAAAACTGGATGGTTCAGTTGAGTCAACAGACACACTGAGAGCTGCTTACAAAGTTCAAGCAGACAGATTCCAAAGTTAGTTCAAAAGGATAAAATGAAGAACATTATTAACAAGCTAAAAAGGGTATGTAAGCATGAAAATAAGAACAAAATCTTGAAAAAAGTGCTTACATTCAGGCGATAATGTGCACCATAACAGGAAAAATAAAATTGTAAAATGTATATTAGGCAAAATTGCAAACAAAGCTGCACATAAGTAGCTATATCTAAATACACAAAATTTTATCACAGGAATGATTATATTAATTTTTAAATGTAGTTCTATTTCATACAGAATAAAGACTTGTGAAGCCATCTCACAGAGTTTAAATTCTAAATTTTAGTTTGCAGGCAGGCATGTCTCCACATGTCATACAATGGAATATAATTTTCATGCTGAACCTGTGTCATTTCTCAATGCAATGATTTCCTTGTGGACATCTCTGTGTTAGCCAATTTAGTCTCTACTTCTCATCTTCCCCAGAGCAACTGTAGTACTGACATGAAAACAAGATTAAGACAGATTTGCTAAGACAAGTGAAGATCAACTAATGTGAAAGGGGAGGAAGCCATTACGTAGTCCTCATTTCTATCCCAATCCTATTTTGTCCTTCTGCTCCTTTTCTGTTTATTTTCTTATTTTGGGATTAAAAAAATATGGAGTTTAATATTGGGCCTCTTTGCTTTTGATTTTAGTAGCCTCTCCCTTATTTCTCTGATCATTTAAGGTTATTTTTCAATTTTGCTTTATTCAGCTTATTCCTTCCTAAATCAGGGACCATCTGAGAAGCACATCTAGAGAGGACTAGAAAAAGACTGATCCTCATGGAGGCTGAAAAAGGGATGTTACTTTTAATTAGCATAACATTAATATTGCCTGATTTGTGTAATAATAATGGTATTATTCATACTTGGAAGGATGAACAGACCTTCAAGTCTTGAATACAAACAAATCTAAGCAAAATGGAGAGGAGGAAGTAAAAAGTAGATTCCAGCATCACATCCTGGACATAGCACAGCAGGAAGGACCAAACACACTTACAGAGTGCTCCCAAAGGCCAAAAGTCAACTAAGCAACTAAGTTGTGACTCTCTTCTTGCCAAACACTCTGTGCAGATGTTTCAGATTATTTCAGAAACTGGAAACAATCCAAATTAAGAAGACAACTAGTCAGTGCTACATTTCCATGACATTCCCTAACCTTGAAATCCTGATAAAGAACAGATCCTACTGACTTTATTTGAAAATAACTTCTTTATTTGCATAGCCAAATCATTGCCAATTGCTCATGGTGAGGCACCACCTGTTCTGTACCTCCACTGCTACATTTTGCATCCATTCAATACAGAGGAAATGCTGGCTTATTTATATAGACTCATGGAAGCCAAGTAAATTGCCACTTCCAACATCATAAACAGAGCTCAAAACAGTAAAACAAAAGATTGATGTTGCATTTAAGAAGGAAGGATAGTCCTTAGATCAAGTAGTAGCAGTGTCAAATAACTTGACTTATTTCAACTGCAATTTCAGTAGTATCACTGATAATGTTCACACTACACACAAAAATTATTCAAATCTTATCAGGTACGCAAGTGGGACTATTTTAATTCATCCTCCATTTTCAAAGATGGAATTGCTAGTGTTAACTGGTTAGGAAATAATCTATTCATGACAAATCAATGGAGCTTTTCCATCTTTCAATCACTAAATCACTAAATCCACCTGAATAGAAAGCTAGCTGTGTATCTCACTGGTGTTAGAGACTCCTTTGATTCTGAGGCTATAGAGAAGAACTAAGTGGATTCACAGTTGCCAGCTCAGAAAATAACAAGCTATTCCTATGAGTATGAATCAGACTGAGTGCAGATGGCTAATATTCATATAGAAATAAATCAGTGCCTGACCTTGGGAGAATGCCAAACCCTAAATCAGCCATATAAAATTGTTTAATAAATAAAAATATACTAATTTATTAATTCATATCTGGCAATATGGTGATTTTCCAAAGCACCAGAAGGCAAGACAAGAAGCAATGGTTGGAAACTAATCAAGGAGAGAAGCAACCTAGAACTAAGGAGAAATTCTCTGACAGTGAAAACAATAAATCAGTGGAATGGGTTGTCTTCAGAAGTTTTAGGTGTTCCCTCACTGGAGGCTTTTAAAAAGAGACTAGACAGCCATTTGTCTTCATCACTGGTATAGGGTCTTCTGCTTGACCAGGAGGTTGGATTAGAAGATCTCCAAGGTTCCTTCCAACTCTGTTATTCTCTTATATTCTCTTATATTCTGTTATGAGTATATCCCAGACCCTCTCTCTCTTATTTGTTTTTAATAACTCTCCATTATGAACTCTATTCCTCTGACCTTGTATTTCTAGTTTCTCCTAATTCATCCTGAAAATTGATTTTTCAGTTTACAATTGAATTGCTTACTGTGGATGCTATCAGCACTAGACTATTAGACTGCAAAACTTTCTCTTCTTGGCTGCGTTTACCGGTCCCTACTAGTTACAAAGAAATGTTTCTTTCTCTTCACCTCTTCTAATTCAAATGATTTATGATCAAGCTAATAAAACGGTTGGGAAAGTGTCAATTGCTCCCTGCTTGTTGGTGACTCAGCTTAGTGCTGGATAATTGCATGCACCGGCCATGTACTACTTAGAATAGACTAATAATTTTTACAATGGAAATGACACTGTAAACTATTGCTGTCTTGGCAAAGTCAGTATAGCCACTGAAATACTCTGGGACATTTATTATAAATCTCACACCAAATTAAGATGTGTGACATCAGGATGAGTGTTGTTGCAGGAATATATTTAAATATTTTAAAACTAGGATCTGTTTCATCACTTGATTACATTGTGGCATCAACTCAGTGTCCAGTCTTAGCAACCATATCAGATTCATTTTTTCCACAATGATCTAATCTGATCCTGCAAGTCTTCGAACAGGGCACCCATCTCCATTGTAACTGAGTCCATCCATCTTGCTGCTGGCTATCCTCTTCTCTTTCCTTCCACCTTTCCCATCATTAGAACCTTCTCCAGAGAGGTGGGTCTTCACATCTGTGTCTGCTGTAGGATAATTTGAGCTTGAACACGTGTGCCATACGTGAGTTGATTTGTTTGGTGATCTATATGTTTGTTTTGTTCACTGTTCAGGATATTCTCAAGAATTTTCTCAATAGCAAAGTTCAAAAGCATTAATACACTTCCTATTCTACTTCTTCAAAGTCCACTTTTTACGTCAATAGAATGTCACAGGGAATATTACTGCTTGCACTATTCTGATCTTTATAGATATAAACACATCACGACATCTGAATGCATTTTGGGTTGTTATAAAAAAATAATTAAATCCATTTATTTGCCTTTCAGTGTTATGAAACTGGGACAACCTCAGTTTGAGTGAATAATGAAAACAGACATGTACAGAGAAGCAGATGCAGGTAAGTATGGAGCCCTAGCAAACTAATTCACTCACATTCATCACTGAGATTGAGTACTGGCAGAAGTACAACTAGACTTTCAGCAAAACATGTAACTGATTTTGAAGACTGGCTGGGTTTTGCTTTCTTTTAACGAGAGCCATTTAATTTCTTTCATGCTGTTGTAAAAGAGAGAATGCTCTCTTGTGCTGTTTGAAAGCATTCTACTATGAGCAGCCCATAGCTTTTTGCTTTTAATGAGAAGTAAATTTCCAGTGACACTTCCCACCCAAAGGGCAAATTTCTTAAGTATATAAGAGCTTGGGACTACATCAACACTGGAGAAGTTCTGTTATAACAGAGCAGCAGAGGATGTGGACAAGACAATACTTCTAGTCAGTGAATTTTGTAAGAAAAAAAATAATGCCTTGGTTGTTTTGCGCCAAGGATTTGATGTTCTATCCTCTTTGTACCTAAACCATATTTTCACTGCTCATATCTTAACAGTATCTTCTCTACAATTAAAACATCTGGGTTCAGCTTGCAAGGATACATCTAGACTTCTGCTTATAATGTAAGAGTCCTATCCAACAGCCTTGTTAATAGGCGATAGAGCAGTAAATGGTAGATCCAGCTTTAGAAGAGGCATAGTATAACAAGTATGTCTCTGTATTTTATTTGCTTATTAGAAACAGTATAAAACAGGCTGATAGAGAATTCTTGATGTCTTCAATTAATTATCACATAATTTTCAAGGTGTACAGATTGAGCACTGTATGATTTACTATGGAATTTTTACAGGTACATTGGAAGTTTTCAAGCAAAGTTTTGACAGCTGTTTGTCTGAAAAAATATGTGGATTCCTGTACTGGGCTTGGGGTTGAATGAGAAGTGCTCCAAGATACCTTCTAGCCCTATGATTCTATGATTAATGGAACAATCCTGCATAGGTTACAAGAAGTGTTTGTTCCAGTTTATCATTGTGTAGGCAAATCTTAAATTGTGGATTAAAAATGGAGAAATTTGAAAAATCATGAAGCCTTGTCATAAGTCCCATGATCTCATAAAGAACAAGGAATAGAGGATTCTACTTGTTTTTCTCTTATCATGTGCTAGATTTGAATGCAGTTGGTATTGCTTCCCGCATATAATTTTTCTTTCTTATAATAAAAGTATTTTCTCTTATATCAAAATAAAAATCTACAAAACCATGTTGCTTCTCATCATCTAAACATTTCATTATGCACATTTCATGAACTGGTGGCTCTATTAGTTCAATTTAAATGTTATTAATTACTATGCTATATTAGCTTATTATTAATATCTAAAATCAGTGGTTTTCTAAAAGCAGTAATCGTTTTAATAACACATCTAGTATTTCAGGAGCAGCCTACAGGAATCTCTAGGTAGGTCATTGAGCTTGTAAAGCAAGGAAGAAACCTTAGTAATTCCTTTGATCTCTTTAACAGGTAGGGAAACTAATGCTTGAATAAACTTAGTCAATGCACAGGATGATTTCTAAAAAATGAAAGCCCATGATCAGTGGAGAAGAAATTATTTGGGACCAGCTGAATCACCAGTAAAATTAAATCCTGGGTTTTAGCAGTTTTCACACAATGTTTAATTATGGGCTGTTACATAATGAACTATGATCAGAAAAAAGATCATAAATTATTATCACTGGTTCTTCAGACAGTGATTTTGGAGGACGGAGGGCAGCTGAATAGCTGGGGCATACAGTTAGATGTCTTCACAGCTGGGTGCATAAGTGATTGCTTGAGGGACTGACTATTTCAGAAACAATCTCTTCCATTTCAAATCTATCCAGGAATTAAGATCTATAGGAATGATCCTTCTGAAGGTGATCCCACTCTTATTATACATGGGATTGTTCTGTATTGCTCCTAGATCTTGGAATGAATTCTCTTGGGACCTCTGTTAGGCTCCAACATAGTAATCAGAAAATGTGTTGATACTTCTTTAAAACAGGCTTTTAATTTGGGTTTTAATTCGTAAATAATAATAATAATAATAATAATAATAATAATAATTATTATTATTATTATTATTATTATTATTATTATTATTATTATTATTATTTTATTTCTATACCGCCCTTCTCCGAAGGACTCAGGGCGGTGTACAGCCTATTAAAAGCACAAGACAAACATCAATTAAAATAATTTAAAATTATTAAATAATTCGGCTCAATTTAAAACCCCAGAAATTTAAAACACCCAATTTAAAATTATTATGTTGATAGCCCAGCCTGGCGGAACAACAGGGTCTTGAGTGCACAGCGAAATACCCGGAGGTTGGTGATCTTATGCAATTCCGCATATTATCATTAATTTTATTTTTAAAACTTTTTGTATTCTGCTTCTAAATTAGCTGACTGAAGGAAACAAGAGTCAAGACTGGTTTGAAAGCACTCTTAAAAAATTTTTAGCTCCATTGAATGGTCATTTGAACTGAAAGTTGGGAGGTAAATCAAATCAAATCAATATAAAAGACTCTTCTTCAATCTTCTCCATGAATTTGTTGAAACCTCTTTGTAAAGGTCCTCTGAACTGATTGCCATTTATACACCAAGGGACAATGAATTCATCTATACATTAGTAAAATGTGTTTTGGGTAATATATTTTACCTGTTTTGTGTTGCTTCCAGTTAGTATCGCTGAATAATGTCCTATTCTCAGATTAAGTGAGGAAGTGAAAGTAATTCTATCTTTGCCTCCTTGTCATAATTTCCTTCAGAGGTGACTAAGTTACTGCTATATGTTGGTTGTGCAGAATAGTTTGCCAAGTGCAGTTGTCCAGCCCCATACTGGAAAGACAGGCTGTTGCTTCTGTTTTTGTATTGGCTGCTGGCCATGGCCTTCTTGTTACTAAGCAACTGGAAGTTCCTTTCCAGTGAGCTATCATTGCTGGTTAGGTGCAGAGAGAAATGCAGGATTTCTGGGAGGTTTTTTTCCCCCAGCTTGCCATTCTGGATCATGAGTTTGTTCCTTACTTGGACAAGACTTGAATAGACAGGTCAGCAACAAGGAGTACAGGCAGTGCTGCTTCCTGGCTTCCTATAAGAAATCTTCCTAGAGGATACATGATGTCTTTCCAAGTCACTGAAGATGATTTATGACATTGCCTTTAGCAGGAGGACTGAACACACAAACTTGTCATATATAAGCCTGTAAGCATGTGGAGGCCATGCAGCTGGAATCAGGCAGGCAGAAAGAGCAACCATGGTGGGTACTTAGCACCTGTATCTTGGAGTATAAACTTTCTCAACCTCAAAAATTTTCAGATTTGGTGGCCTACCTCTCCATCACCTTAACCAGAAATCAGTGAAGGAAGGTGGACACTATTGTTCAATATGGGAATGTATTAGTTCTGTGAAGTACATTCAAGCTGCTTTTACAAGAAAGATCACTCTAATTCATGATTATGCATCAAGCACAATTAACTGAGAGTGATTCAGGGATGCAGTTATATGGACTATAAATGCATGAGGTATTTGAAATTATAATATAGTTGTATTCCTGCCTCTCCTTTCAACCTGTCTCACATCAGTATAAATACAAAATCAGTGAAATGAAATAACACTGGAGTCCTTGATTATTCGGTTGCAGACATTTCATTATCCAACTAGGTAATATATTCTTCTCTATTGGGATGAAATAATGCATCTAAAAGGGAATTTTAATAATTGTGAAATCTGTATGAGAGAAAATGAGATCCCTTTTCAAGCAATTTTGGGATTTAAGGTTAATCAGCCAGTGATTTAATACTTAGTATTTCGTTTCAACAAGGCAGCTAAATCTTTGCTCTTTGAATCCCCTATTAATACCGTAGTCAGGTCACCAAATTCAGGATCTATCACAATTTTTAAAATTTTTATTTTATTTTATTTTTTTGCCAAATCATTTTTTATTTTAAAACAAAAAAAGAAAAAGAAAACATACAAACATCATTCATTCAATCACGTACAGACAGTACATCGGTCGGTTTGCAACCCTAGTGCCCTCTCCTCTCTTCACAATATCACTACATATCCAAAATTTATTCTTATATAAAATATATCGGTTGTATCATCATTTAAAATATTTCAACATTTACTTACATATCACCATTTTTTATTATCTACCCAATGGTAAAATAAATCCCATATCAAATAATATTGTTTTTCTTCCTGCTCTCTTATTTCAAATGTCAGTTTACTCATTTTGGCACAGTCCAACATTTTCCTAATAATTTCTTCATCTGTAGGTATCATTTCTTCTTTCCAATTTTTAGCAATCTATTTAGCAATTTAGGATCTATCACAATTTTTGAACACTGTTCAAAAGTCACCCTATGAAGAACATATTGTTTTGAGGAAAATAAATTTTCAGATGGATGGGAGTATGTTAATAGACTAGAAACATAAACAAATAGAATAATAAAACAAAAGAATGTGAGCTTGGAGTGCCTAGCTGGCAGCTAATCTTATCAAAATATTCCTATAGAAACCTATTGACATATTTCTTTTATTAAGATTATTATTCTTTGTTTATAAAGATAGTAACAGTAGAAGGGCAAGAAGTTAATTGAACTTTATTAGGTTATTACTTATAAACATGTATGCATGAATCATTTTCCCCTCCTTTCTTGCATCATTTTCCTCTCCTTTTTGAAATGTATAAATACCAGTGCAATTTCTTTATTTTCAGAAATATCTCTATTATTTGGTGGGGTCACCTCCATTACATGCTGTCTAATAAACATTGCAGTGAGCCTTGATTTATTTGTTTTCAGTCCTTTATTTTGATTCCACATTATGGCAATCTAGATGTGATGCCACATCTATAATACTCATTGATTATGTGGTATTAACTCAGTGTTGACTCTTAGTGATCACATAGACAGACTTCTCCAGAATAATCTATCCTCAACCTGACCTAAGTGTTCCAATGATTTACTGATTGCTGCTATAATTGAATTGATTCACCTTGCTGATAGTTGTCCTCTTCTCTTTCTTGATTTCATTCCACAATTCTTCTGGTTTGCTATCAATGATATTCAGGACCAAAAAAACTCCTAATGTTCTACTTGGAAAAGAGCAGGCTCAAGACCATGTTATGGAATATATTGGTTTTTTTCTTTTGCTTTAGCTTGACTTGAACGTGCATATGAATAGTTCATAATGTTTCATAATCAGCCCCTAGCCACATCTTTGCTGTTATAATTGAGCTCTTTCTCACTCCTTAACCAATAATATAGTCAATTTCTGTGTATTCCATCATGCAATGATCTATGTATATGTGTTGTTTTCATTGTTTGAAAATTGTTTTACCAGCAAAGAAATTATTAGATTGGCAGAAACTGATCATTTGTTCGCCTGCTTCCTTTCAGTTTCTGAGACCATACAATCCAATCACATTTTGCTCCTTGCTATTTCTGACCTGGACATTGCTTGCATGTTCTGTTGATTTTAGGTTGAACTTAACCATATAACTCATTGGTCATTTCTTCTGCACCAGTGGCTAGTATAAACTTGGATAATTGTCAGGTTAAGGTATTGTTGTAAGGTCTAATTGATGTTATTCAGTTATCAAAAGCATTATCTTCAAGAATTACCTTTGATATCCTGTATTCTTACTGATTATGAAAGCAATGCTGTTCCTTTTCATGTTCTGAGTAATAAATTCAATTCACCGATGCCTAAGAGTCAATCTGTGTGGTTGATTCATTTCATGTTGCATTGTTTTGAACTCCCCCATTTTCATGCTTCTTGTATTCCACGTTCTCACTATAGTTCCATTTTTGCAGCTTTTGATGTTCTTTTCCTGCATGGCAACTAGATGTCCTGACGACTTTAGCCATATCATAAACACCAGTAGTACTATGAAAGAGCTTCAGCTCTTACTCAGTAGCATGTTGAATGCCATTTGACCTGAGGGTCCATCATCCCGCATTTTATCATCAGTCATTTTATACTATCTAGCTGGTTTTCTTATCAGCCTGTAAATCATTTCTATTTGCCTTCTCCTTCACGGAATGAAATGATGCCTTTGGCATTGTCACCTCCAGCATTTTCCTATGTCATTGCTGCCCATTTGTTTTAGCTGGGCAACTAGGATGGCCTTCATGCCTTGGCATACACTCCCTCATTTTTGCTTTTCCAGCCCAGGATCATCTCATCATCACAATGAAGCAACATAGCAGGGTTGAATTGTAAATTGTAAAGAAAAAAAGAAAAAATGTTAATCCAGAGTCAGCCTTCTCTTGCAGTGAGTTCCATATAAGATTATCATTATACTCAACTAGGCCTGTTTAATACCAAGTCTACATGTACGTTCCACTTCCCATTTCCCTGTTCTGTTCTGTCCCCCGCCCAGCATTATTGGGTAATGGTTCTTTTGGATTCAGAAACAGTGATCACACTATGAGTACTGTACTTAAAGCTGTTTTGCAAGAAAATAACAGATAACTGTTTGGATAACTGAATAACATCAATGTGATTTCACAACAATACTTTAACATGATAATTATTAACATTATATAAACATTAGACAGCAGTCAATGAATATTCAAGAATGTGGAAGAATACAATAAGACAAAGAAAGAAAGATGAGGGAAAGATAGATGAGGGAAAGCTAGCAAACATGTAACACCCTTCTGGTTAGATCTGCATCTAAGTTCCATCCAGGGGAGGATTCTGACTAGTTTATACAGGTTTGAACCAGTGGTGAAATCCAATTTTTTTTACTACCGGTTCGGTGGAAAATGCAGAACAAAGTATAACCCAAATCTTTAATGACTTAAATAAATGCTTGCTTATTAGAGTACTGAATGATTACATGAAAGTATAAAATTATGTATAGTTCTATATGGTCATATATTATCATGATGCACCTGGGGGAAAGAGGCCCACACTGCTCTCCTCTTCCTTGCCAATCTTTTGATGGATGCACCAGCAATACACCACCTTTGTTCTTTTCAAATAATCTTTCAATTTGCCTCCCATTTTGCCCTTCAAGCTCTGGTTTTATTCAACTATACTTTGGCTAAGAAGCCCATATAATAAATTTTGATGCATTCTTTCCTTTTCCAAGGTTCACATAAAAATTCTAGCTATTTCTTGGTTTCTTAGTCGAAATAAAGCATTGCCCAAGCAATGGTGCATAAAACAATCTCAGGTATTTCGAGAATATCTATAGTAGATATTCTGGCATTTTCACCTCCCATATACATTGAAAGATATTGTTTAACCCATCCAAGAATGTGTATTGTCCTCTGTATGGCATAGATTTTTCATACATAAATGGATGATGTTTCTTAGATGCAAAGGGAGAAAGCAATCACTTTCCAGGGAAAATATTCTTGCAAAGATGTGTCTTTTTCTCTGCATTTGAAACCTAATATTTCGGCACTGGCAAAACGTGACTCAAGTAATACAAGTATCCCTGGGTTGGCATATTTCAGAAGTGTTGCATTTCAGTTTCCAGTTTATACAGTATATGTAGTAGAACTATGGTGCTTGAAAGCACTATATTAGGAAAAGTTGAAGTACAGAATACAGAACAACAGAGTTGGAACGGACCTTGGAGGTCTTCTTACTCAAACCCCTTCTCAAGCAGGAGACCCTATACCTGTGGTGGCGACCTATGGCACGCATGCCAGAGGTGGCACACAGAGCCCTCTCTGTGGGCACGTGCGCCATCACCCCTGCTCTGTTTCAGATCTCTGCCGCACATGTGTGCACCCCTTCTGCCGGCCAGCTGGTCTCTGGGTCTCTGCCACGCATGCGCGGGGCATGGGCACACATGCGCCCGCATCTTGCAGTTTGGGCAGGGCGTGGGTGCATGCATGAGGTGTGCATGCATGCGTGGGGTTCGCAGGAGCATGCACCTGCATCTTGCAGTTTGGGCGTGTGCACACACGCACTTTGGGCACTCGGTGCCTAAAACATTCTCTATCACTGCCCTATACCATTTCAGAGAAATGGCTGTCCAACCTTTCTTAAAAGTCTCCAGTGATGGAGTCCTATGAAGATGGCGTGCTGAGCAGCAGGAAGTTTGTTTTCTCCTGCCGACAAACAGCTGATTTCACTGCCAAACCTAGCTCTTTGGCGGTGTGCTTCCCAGATTTGAACAGGAGCGACTAGGAATTATCCAAGACAATCCTTGAATGGCAGTGAACATGCCTGAGAAGAGGAATCTTGATAGTTGCAATTTCAGTATTTTTAAAAACAGGATTCTTGGCAAGTTAAGAAGAGAACATTTGGGAAATAATTCTGAGTAAGACAATTCCTAGCATCAAGAATCATAAGGTACAACACTTAATGATAGTTAAGTTTACTTGCAGTATTAGCATTTGTTGGATAACAAGAATGGGAGGGGGCTCAAATGCAAATGGTTAGTCAATGGAAAAACCAAGACTCATTAATGGAAAGCAGAGAATGCTGGACTTGATCATCTTTATTGGTGTATAGCTTTTCTGATAATCTCTCTCTCTCTCTCTCTCTCTCTCTCTCTCTCTCTCTCTCTCCCTCCCTCCCTCCCTCCCTCCCTCCCTCCCTCCCTCCCTCTCTGTAATATTTAACCAATGCTTGCTTCTTAGGGCTGAGAGAGGGTGACCGGCCCAAGATTACTCAACAGGTTTTGTGTTTAAGGCAGGACTAGAACTCATGCTCTAGCAGTTTAACCACTACACTCAAACTGGCTGCCTTATTTTGTAATTGTAGTTGGTAAAAAGATCCAATAAATGATTTACACCTTATTTGAAACTATGTTTTTGCACATTGTGAGCCACTGATGAGAGAAAATATCACTGATAACATAGAAAGAAAGTGGGTGGTATTTCCAGGCAATGGAGCTGTAACTGTTCCTCTTTTTTAGACGTAGTAACCCTAGTTTGCATATATGAGAAATATTAGTAAGACACATTGACCTTTCTGCATCCTTGGGTTTAGTTTATTACTGTACAATTATAGTAACCAGTACTATCCAAAAATGACCAATGGCTTTTGCTGGCTCACACCTTTCAACCCATTTGGTAGAGTTGTGTCCCATTTCCACCCCACCCCACCCCATCTTCAGGGACCTCCAGCCTTTTGATTCTAAATGTTTCATCAACTGACAAACAGGTTTGTCACATTTGTTCAAACAGAAAAAAGAGAGTTGGTGGGGAATCTTATTGTCAAGTGTAGTACACATAAACAGAGGATTCCTCTATTCTTATGGAACAGTCCACAGATCAGGTTTCTATCAACAGAAACCATAGACATCAACCATAGGCATCAATGCAATCTTCCAGTTATATCTTTGCTCTGTTTTGGAATTACCGTATTTGGAATCATTTGTTACTTTAGTGTGCATCTCCTGTTCAATTTATTCTACATCTATCAAAGTGGTAGTAATTTCTTTGCAGATACTATGAAAAGATTAGTTCTGAAACCCTCTACCAAAGGAAAACAGCAAAGAAGAATTTTGAGTAGAATGCTGGAAAACCCTGGCACATAAAAGTATTTTGCAGACTGCAAAAGACAGTATCTCAAACCCTTTGGTAGAGGGTTTCAGAACTAAATTGACTAGTGAAACACAGTGGTAAGCATTTAAAATGCCCTGGAAGAATATACTTCATATGTTTTGTGTTTCTTTCTCCCCCTGTGTGTGTGTGTGTGTGTGTGTGTCTGTCTGTCTGTCTGTTTGTCAGCCAAGAGGCAGCACAGTAGAGCTCACAGTTCATGCAGTACAAGAGAAGTATGAGATCTTCACCTAATGATGGCACAGTCCTTGTGTAATGCTCAAGTGCCATTGCTAAGTGGTGCAGTCACAGGACATTTTGCTTAACAATTGATTTGGTTAATGACAGAAATTCTGATCGCAATTATGGTTGTTAAGCAAGGACTACCTGTATGCTTTTAGGTGCAATTCAAGGTGCTGATTATTACCTATAAAACATTTCATGGTTAAGGCCTGGATATTTAAGGGGCCTGTCTAGGAAATTCCTATCTTTCATAGTTTCTGTCTATCTCTTGTGATTGGGCAAAGATGGCATATTTTAGGTTGTGTCACCTCGTAGAATCTAGAAAATATGCCTGCTTTGTCACAGTGCCTGCCAGAGGGTATAACATTCCCCTGAGATCTGTCTAGCTCCCACCCAGATCATGTTGAAAGAGCTCCTAAAACCTGGCTATTCCCTCAAGTCTTAGGTTAGATCGGGTGGTAGGTCCTGCACGTTGTACTATTTTTAGAATGAATGATCTTTCTTTTTCTGATCATCTGTGATTTTCAATTTGCATCATTTTTGCTAATGATTTTATTATAATTGCATGCTGCCTTGAGTTGTCATGGAGTTGGATGGCATTAATTAATTAAATAAATGAGATACTATCTTTTACAGTCTCCAAAATACTTTTATGTGGCAGGGTTTTCCAGCATTCTGTTCAAAATTCTTCTTTGCTGTTTTCCTTTCCCTTACTCTATTTTGTTCTAAAATCATACTTTTCTGAGTACCCTACAGAGTGTGGATTCATTTTGTTTTTTATGTGTATTTCTCATTTCCAATTCCAAGAACCAATTCAAGGGCTCCTTTTCAAGCCCCAAAGATTCTGTGACTGGTTTTGTATTCATAGTCTGCTTAAATTCAATCCCCACTCCCAATCCCATACATACAAAGACACAATTCAATCATGGTGAGAGTTGTGTTGTCTCTTAGAACAATACCTACATTTTTTTCCAGCTATTGCTGAGGGAAATGATGACACTTGCTTGAATGCTATGAAGATTCCACCTTTAGTTATGGGGTTAGTAATAGACTCACCTTTAAGTGACAGAGAAAGCAACATTTTACAACAAGAGCACTGAGTCACTGGAGAACTAACATTTGATGAAATTTTATTTTCCTTTATTGATAGACTATGTGTTGATAACAAAAGAGTTATCAAGAGTTTCTTTTCTGATAGGAAAATTTGCTAAAGCAGATGCACTTGCATTGTCCGGTAGATATGAATATTTTTGCTGTTAGGTCTATAATTCTAAAGGAGCCAAATTAAACTAATATTGTATCAGTGGACCCATTACTACCCAATTCTGTCAGAAAAGATTTGGATGAAGAATTGAAAGAACTCATTGCTTCACAGCAAAATGTGAAGTTTTTTATAATTAAGATTCCATTGCTCTTGATAAAAACAATTTCCTCCTTCTACATTGATGGGCCAAACATATATGCCCCATAAAAACAAGAAATGAAATCAATTGCCTGAAAATGTTAAAGCATTTGAGTATTGGACTTGACCCAGTTTCTTGTTTCCTGATTTCAAAATTTCAATGCCCAACAACAGATAAGGGCATGTATCATCTCTCACCAAAAGTATAGAAATCAGCCATTGTGCAACTTTTCATATAGTCTGCAAGTCCATTGCAAGGTAATGGAGAATCTTGTAAAAAATTAGACATGGTGGTAATATTCTATTAGTTTGGATGAGGCTCTTGTTGATGTCTCACCAAATTAATAAAACCACCAGCAGCAAGTCACTAACATAAACTTTAGATCCAAATTTTTGAGAGACACTAGGTTTTAATGGCATTTCACACACTAGAAAAATAACAATTTAGGATATGTCCAGAACTAAGTGATAATTTTTGCAATTATAATTAAAATATCCTAGAATTACACTACTGAGAAGATGCTTTTATATAACAAATGACACTATTGAAATCCTGTTCTGATATTATCCTCCAAAGAAGTCTTAAATTAGATGGTCCAGAATTCTGAATCCAGCTGGATATAATGGATTTATTTTCAATTCTTGCTTCAGCGATGTGTTCAGTGAATGTTCAAATAACAATGGTGCTGAGTGAGGGGTACCTACAATCGGTTCTCATTGTTGTCATCATTGCAATGTCCCTATGGCAATTTGGGCACTCAGCTCTCGGCTCTCAGCTGAAACATTGTAGCAGCCCACAGTCACTTGATCGCCACTTCCAACCTTTCCTGCCAGCAAAGTCAATGGGGAAGCCAGCAGGAGGTTGCAAATGCAATCACAGGGCCATGGGATGCTTCTTAATACTCTTCTTAACTCACTGGATTATGTCTGATTATTCAATTTTGGAGCAGTCAGATCAGCTCTCAGCTGTTCCAGAGAGCCTTTTCCTAATAATGTGAAGCCATATTTATTTTCTGTTTATTGCTTTGTTTTTCTGTTTGGGTTTTGTGATTTTGTGATTTTATTGTTTTATTATTGTATTCTCATGAGTGTTTTATTTGATTTTGTTCTTCACGTAAGCTGCTGAGCATCTCTGGATTGCGGCAAAGTAGAAATGAGGACAATAAATAAATAAAAATTGCCTACATTTACTTTTATTTACCCAAATGTAGTACCTTCCAAATATGCTGGGGTCCCAGATGTACAATCCCAATATAGCTGGAAGACACCAGTGGGAGAAGATTGCAGTAGGTATGGGGGAGTCTAACTTTCTGAGCAACTGCCTAGAGCTGGAAGCAATCCAGCACTGCTTCCAGATTTCCAAAACCACATTAAAACTTGATTTTCAGACAATTGGCAATACAATGGCCTTGCACCCACTCTGCTACTTGTTGTGCTTCCTTTTTTCACAGAGGCTATGGCGTGAAATAAAGCTGTGAATTGTATTATCTTTTCTTTTCCTTTTGTATTGTACAGTGGCACCACTGAAATATATTCAATTGCGTGATATGTCATACTTCCCAAACACCATTTTCTAAGGGATAAGTAAAGACAGATTCTTTTTCGATGAAGACTCAGATGATGCAACCTCTTAATTATATATCTTGGATGACAGTCTAGCTCCACCCAGCTCAGTGAACCAGCCAGCCAATCTCTCCCCTGCTGGTTTCCCCTTTTGTTCTTTTAAACTCTTTTAGTATCTCACAAACTCCAGACAGGGGAAGTAAGCCAGCCACCAGATAAAAATATCTCAGCGATCCCAAGAAAGATTGTCAGAGCCACATTGGCTCAAGCAGAAGTGAAAAAGCTTGTACTTCTACAAAGGGATGAAACTAGGATTGCATGTCTTCTCTCCAGACCCTGCTAATAGATGACTGAAAAAGGTGATTCAGTTTCCTGCTATTTTGAAACAGGAAACACAAAAAAACTGCAGCATGAATTTTAAAATAAAGTTAATTTAATTTAAAAAGATAATTTCCCCTCTACTACTCTCGGGGTAGGGGGAGAAATAGAGAATATTGGTCCTGTTTCATTTATGATGTGACCCTACCTATCTGTCCTATTAGTTTTCCCCCTGGCAGTCTTGTCCCCTTTCAAAAAAGTTAAGCATATCCCTCCATCAACCCATATTCCTAGGTGATACTTTCCCCCTTGCTAAAAATTTTATCTGATTCTCTTCATACATCAGCAACCGGGGGGGGGGGGAGGAGGGGGAATGAGGAATGTTGGAAATAATTTTGTTTATTCTTCTTATGGGTGTATACTTAAATTAAAAACACCCTGTGTTTTTAATTTGAGTTGTTTTTTTCTATATACTGTAAGTGCCTCTTCTACCAGAACATCATCATAGCAGAAACCAAACAAAAATATCTTAAGTGAAAACTTTCTCCAACTTTATGCACCTGCATTTAAATGGACAGGTAGTCCTCGACATAGAACCATCATTTAATTAGAATAGAACAGAACAGAACAGAACAGAACAGAATAGAATTTTTTATTGGCCAAGTGTGATTGGACACACAAAGAATTTGTCTTGGTGCATATGCTCTCGGTGTAGATAAAAAGAAAAGATACATTCGTCAAGAATCATAAGGTACAACACTTAATGATAGTCATAGGGAAACAGTCAATATAAATCTTAAGGATACCAGCTACAAGGTTACAGTCATACAGTCATAAGTGGGAGGAGATGGGTGATAGGAACGATGAGAAGATTAATAGTAATGCAGACTTAATAACTAGTTTGACAGAGTTGCGGGAATTATTTGTTTAGCAGAGTGATAGTGTTCAGGGAAAAACTGTTCTTGTGTCTAGCTGTTCTGGTATGCAATGCTCTATAGCGTCATTTTGAGGGTAGGAGTTGAAACAGTTTATGTCCAGGATGCGAGGGGTCTGTAAATATTTTCACAGCCCTCTTTTTGACTCGTGCAGTATACAGGCCCTCAATGGAAGGCAGGTTGGTAGTAATTGTTTTTTCTGCAGTTCTAATTATCCTCTGAAGTCTGTGTCTGTCTTGTTGGGTTGCAGAACCAAACCAGACAGTTATAGAGGTGCAGATGACAGACTCAATAATTCCTCTGTAGAACTGTATCAGCAGCTCCTTGGGCAGTTTGAGCTTCCTGAGTTGGCGCAGAAAGAACATTCTTTCTTGTGCTTTTTTGATGACATTTTTGATGTTGGGTGTCCATTTTAGGTTTAATGTCCATTTAAAGTTTAGGTTTAATTGTCCATTTAATGACAATTTGAAGTTACAACCACATTGAAAAAAGTGACTTGCAACTAGTCCTCACACTTACGACCACTGCAGGGTCCCCATGGTCATATAATCAAGATCCGGACACTTGGCAACTGGCATTATATTTACAACAGTTGCAGCATCACTGGGGGAATCTGAATTCATTTAACAACTGCCTGATTCAAAAAAGATTGTAAAATCAGGCATAACTCAGTTAATGGCCATATCACTTGGTGATGGAAGTTCCAGTCCCGATTGTGGTCATAAATTGAGGATTATCTTTATTCAAGTGCAGGCACATATCTTTAGCCCTCCTAGGACTAAATTCATAACCTTTTGAAAAGTAACATGGTACAATTTAACCTGAAATGAATTCTTATTTTAGGATAAGCAAAAGTATATTAGATTAAAAGTACAACAAAGCAAATGAGTAAGAAATCAAAATATTAATGGTTTCTGTTACATAAGCTATTTGTGTGAATGAGTTTGTGGTTAAAAGACTAGTTGTCTTTCTCAACTTTTACCTTTCAAATAAGTTCTTCCAGTACAGTGCTGTAGCCTGACAATTTTTGTCAATTTGGGACCCTTGAAATAGATTGGAAGTAAAACTTCCAAGAGGTACCAGGCAGCACAGCTGGCTAGGAATTTGGGGAGCTGATATTCAGGCACATCTGAAGGATACAGGTTAGATCAGTGATGTCAAACTCAATTTCATTGAGGGCCGCATCAGAGTTGTGTTTGACCTCAGGTCGTGGGGCAGGAGACATGGCCAAGATGGGCATGACCAGTTTGACATCACTTGTGTCAGGGGTGCTTGTGGGGGGCCAAGTGGTCTGCCAGTGAAAACGGGCTCCCAATCTCCGTTTTCAGATGGGACCGCCTCTCACAACCCTCTGCCAGTGAAAACAGAGCTCGGGAGGCAGCCCTCCCAAGCTCCATTTTCACTGGCAGAGGGTTGCAGGAGGCCATGCCAGCCGAAAATGGAGATTGGGAGCCCGTTTTCACTGGCAGAGGCACCGCAGGTCAGTCCACTGTTTCCAGGGTGGCCCACGGGCCAGATCTAAGCCCTCTGCGGGCCAAATCTGGCCCACAGGCCTGACACCCCTGGGTTAGATCAAGCTGTACTAATTCATCAGTTCTAATCTAGGATGGAGTGGCCTTCTGTGCCAACTAGAGGATAGCTGACCTGCAGACTGCCATGTTCTTTCCGAGCATGATTTAATGAATGTGACATTAAATAAAAGAAATAAAAACTGATTTACCAAGGGAATTCTCTCTCTCTCTCTCCCCCACCACCCTTAAATGCAAACAACATCTGGTTCCCTTTACTCTGTCAGCTCTTTCAGTCCTGAGATTTTTTTACTGTTCCTAATTACTGTCATTAGGCAATGGGTAGTGATTACAGATGGATTCTGATGAGAGATATCAGGAAGGCCTGGTCCCCTATAGATTCAAGATGAAGAATCAAATTTCTTCTTCAAAATTGTTTAAAGGAAAACAAGGGAAAACAACAACAAAACTAGAGCACTTATAGTTTGTGAATTATAGGTGATAAAGCAATATGTACAGTATTCTTTTTAAATTTAGATACAAAGGGAACAGAATAGACAATGGAAACTGGCACAACCACATTTTAAAGTAGAAAGGGCACTTGCTTTTATATTTACACTTATTCCAGTGAAGACAAAAGGAAATAACTTAGAATTCTTAACACTTCTAAGTGTTCTAAGTGTCTGAATTCCTAACTGGGAAGAGGAACTGCAGTACTATTTAAAGGTATCCAGGATTCAGAGGAAAGAGTAAAACAGCAAAATTTGGCAGCTCAGTTTCAGGGTCTTGGCAATCTTCTTATAGCCTAGGCCAGTGATGGCTAACTTTTTTGCCATCGTGTGCCAAAAGCAGGGGGAATGCAAGGGGGTGTTGTGCGAACACGTGCCCACACCCATAATTCTATGTGTCCTGCTCCCTTGCACATGCACATGCAACCCCCCTGCACTCCCCCCACTTTTGGCATGCGATAGCACGGTGGGCCCATTTTTTGCCCTCCCCAGGCTCCAGAGCCTTTCTAGGACCCTGGGGAGGGTGAAAACGGCCTTCCCCATCCCCCTCCGGAGGCCAGAAACATCCCGTTTGCTGACTTCTGGCAGGACTGGAAGGCTGTTTTCGCCCTCCCCAGTCTCCTAGAAAGACTCTGGAGCCTGGGGAGAGTGAAAAACGGGCCTTCCCCCCACCCCCGAGGTCCTCCGGAGGCTGGAAACAGCCTGTTTCCCTACTTCCGGTGGGCCCAGAAGGCTTGAAAATAAGCTGAGCTCGCGTGCCGACCAATATGGCTCCGCGTGCCATAGGTTCACCATCATGGGCCTAGGCCATCTTTATGTAGAGCAACAATTCGTTTTTTCAGATCCTCAGAGAGTTCATTGCCATGAGGTACCATGTTGAACTTCCAGTGACCAGTATGAGAGAGTGAGAGCGATAACACCAAATTTAAAACATCTGCTCCCCCTTCACACCTGAGACCTTGTACTACTAAAGAGTCACATGACACCAGGGAGGAAAAACAGCTACTTGGGCCCCATTTGGACATTATCACTTAGGGGTGTACTCACTTTTGTTGCCAGCAGTTTAGACATTAATGGCTGTGTGTTGCGTTATTTTGAGGGGACTGCACATTTACACAGTTATACAAGCTTACACTCATGATTTTACATTGTAGCCAAGTGTCATTTCTTCAGTGTTGTCACATGAAAAGATATATTTAAATATTTACAAAATGTGAGAGGGTGTACTCACTTCTGTGATATACTGTAAATATAGAAATTTTGCTCTCAAAATTGTTTATTTTTAGAACAGGGATTGGAAATCACATATTTTGAATTACATATCCCATAATCTCTTATTATTTATCACAATGGCTGCATTGTATAATATAAACCAAAACATCTGGCAGATACTTGCCTGTCCCCAAGTATGTAGTTCCCAGGGGTCAGGTCAATACATTTGCTTGATGTAGCATATATTCCTGACCGTATTGGGCAGTTACTCCCATTGAACTTAATGGGATTTATTTCCAAATAATAAAGAGCAAGATTAAACTACACAATTCAATATAATTCTAAAGAACATTTTTAATGAAGGAGTAGCTTAAGTTGGTATTATTAGTAAGTATTCAAAAGTTGTAGGTTTTAATTATGAGAGTAAAAATTAACATTTGGCTATAAATATTTTGTGCGCAGAAGCTACAGTAGCACTTCAGCTAAAATAAATGAAAGTTTTTTGTGGAAGGATGTAAAAGGGAGAGAACTGTACATACCACTGTGGGTATGATCCACTGCTAATATTTATTATTCTGCATAAATTTATGCATGCTATCCAGCAGATTGCCCTTTCTATATAGTACTGTACAGTTTATGTCTAACAGTGTGTGTAGCTTTTGCTGCTTTGACAGTTCTATGAAGAATCAAAAAGTTACTGTTAGAAAAATTGCTGAACCTATTGTAAAGTATGAAAGAGCCACATAAATATTATAAGATGCTCCAAGTTACATATACATAATATCCATATTTCATGAACCCGTAGTTTTTACAAAATTATGATACAAAAACAAAGGAATAAAACACTGACTTAAAACCATAACCTACGCCCTACAAAATAAAACACTGCTAATTGCAATATGCCTATAATATATGGAAATATATAAATGTATTTTCCTGACCAAAAGTAGCCTTCATCAGTGTCAAAACCTCCATTGGGAGGGTAAAAATGCTCCTGCTAGCATTTTTGAAAGACTTCCATCTGGGGTTTCCACCACCACTAATACTCCTGAAAATGCATGAAGCAAAGTTTCTGCTGACTCAGCAATAGCTATAGGTTTACAGGGAAGCAGTAGACCAAGTGGAATTGAATCTCAGCTCACAAAGAGATGGTGTAAAGAAAAATAATGCAACAGTGCATATGTAGCCCATTGACTCACTCATGTCAATATGCACATACAAGTAGTCCTCAATTTATGACCATAATTGAGCTCAAAATTTATGCTGTAAAGTGAGACATTTGTTATGTGAGTTTTGCCCCATTTTATGACCTTTCTTGCCACGGTTGCTAAACAAATCACTGCAATTGTTAACTTAGTAACACAGTTGTTAAAAGAATCTGGCTTCCCCATTGACTCTGCTTGTCAGAAGATCGCAAAAGATGATCACGTGACCCCAGGACACTGCAACTGTCATAAATACAAGTCAGTTGCCAACCATCCAAATGTTGACCATGAAGATGCTGCAATGATCATAAGTCTAAAAATGGTCATAATTTTTTAAGTGCCATAGTAACGTCAAATAGTCACTAAATCAATTGTTGTAAGTCAAGGACTGCCTATAATATATGAAGATGTGCTAGAAAATATTAATGAAAACAGATGAATTGATCCTTGGCTGAGGACAGGATGAACTGATATCAATTTTTATCTGGAAATACAATAAAGAAACATTGCTCCTGAAAGATAAAGTTGTGTGAAACACACTGGATTTTATTTTAGTAAATATTTCTGACTCATATTCCTCTGAAATTCATCATTCTTTCATTACTGGTTCTTTTTTAAGTGTCCCTTGTTTTTTGTAGAGAAAATAAGATTGGAAAAAGTCTTTCATAGGAATCTATATAGTGAAAAAGTGGGGAGGTGTGTGTGAATTAGAATCTACTGATTTTTTTAAACTATCTTGATGATGTTTTGGCTTTTGTCAGCATTCAGCATCATCTATTTGGGACTTCCTAGTTTGTTGATATTGTTGGAAGAAATGTCCATCTGGGTTCAGTTCCAAGTGGGGAGAAAGACACTGAAAACATGGAAGCTATTTGGTTTAATGGTAGACAGGACCACATGGTTTGAGGCAAAATGAGCATATGTGAGAGAAGGAGATAGAGGACAGAGAGAGAGGGGGGGAGAGGGAGAGAGAGAGAGAGAGAGAGAGAGAGAATTTATACCCTCTCTTGGATATAAGCCTTGGAGCTTCCTGTTCCTGTGTAAGAAATGTATGGTGATTGGTTGTCAGATTCCCATGGGGCCATGCAGAGGTAACTTTGTAGGTTGTCTTACGTCCTAGGCTTGGTTGAATCTTGCTGAGTGATGCAATCTCTCCAGGTGCCATGTGGTGAGTTCTGTTGCAGGATGGATAGAGGGCTAATCCTATCATATCCTGAGGGCCATGTCTTAATCCCATCATCCTGGAGCTGAAGGGGGGGCAGGGAGCTACTTTGTCTTTAAAACATTTCTCCTTTTCTCATCCAGGCAAATATAATATTCTGCCTTTTAAATATTTCCTAAAATATTTCATTCTTCTAGGAGAGGGGTGGGTGCTAACTTTCTTCAATGTCATAATTAGAACAGGATTTTTTTTCTCATTTGAAAGACAAAATGTACAGTAGGAACAAATTTTGTAATGCCATCAAGATTTATTATGTTATTTTATGGACTATAACTTAATAGGCTCATAGGAACAAAGGTATTTCTAACTCCTAATAATCTATTACTTGTTAAATTTTAATTCATGAGATTTTTTTGCTCTTATTTCTATGATAGATAAACCTGGTAAATATAATGGAGAAGATACATACTGAAATTACTATTTAGCTACTGACAGAAAGAAACTATTTAGAGTTCTCAAAGTAAGTATCTTGTTTTGATGGTACCATGATAAATTCAGCTAAATGGCCTCTATGGGGAAGGCACTGAAAAACCAAAAAATCTGCTCAAAAACCACTTGGAGTAATTCTCACACAGGGTGCTAGTATAGTACCTGTGGTGTTTCTTTGAATTATGCCAGTGGAAGGGGAGCGCCACCTAGTGCCAGGCTGGTGCTCTCTCCTCTCCACTTTTTAACGACATTTGGTCTCCATTCTTCTGGAAGCGGTAGAAACATATTCAGGAAATTAGGAAAGAGGCAGATTTCATACCTGATAATTGCAGTGACTGGATAGTATGAAACCATCATGTTGTATTTTGATGCAATAGCACAATTCTTCTGGAACTATAGGAATCCTGCTAACTAACTTCCACCCAAAGGTGGATTTGCTCGAACTGTATTCCCTAAACCAATTTTTCTCAAACTGAGTATCTTCTAAATTTCAGTTCTGTAAATTTGCAGGCAGGCCCATATTGGTCAGAGAATTGGAGAAGGCTGGCTAATGACAGCTAATTATTCATCTTTATAACAGAAACTCTGTACTCATTCTTTACATTTTATTTTTATTTTTTTCTTCCCTGTAAAGTTTCCTTACCCAAATTGGCTATTATGATTTCCCCCAATTTGTACTATAAATCATCTCCCTGCACAAACTAATTAAAACTTTTCTGTCTGCCAGTTAAGCACACAACTGTATCTGATGACTAACAGAGACTTTGTTTTAAAGAGGCACTTCATGAAAGGGAACTGAAAAAAATGGTTTTGGAAACTCTAAACAGATTTGTGAGTGCAGCTGTTAACACATTCAGCTCCCTGTCACAGACAATACATGCATGCACATACTCTAGTCCCCATACTGACAGGATGGTGAGAAAATAAAGCACATGTTTTTTAAAAAAAAACAATGTTAACATTTCTGGAAGTGAACAAGCAGACTGTTAAGTGTAAGGATTACTGGGTACGCATCAGAAGACCCAAGGAAAATGTTGATGACCACTAAAGTACATGCAAGGATCTTTTATCTGCCCAGCATTTTTCATTGGGACTATCACTGTCTGTTGTTTTTCCCCAGATTTATTTAGAGATGGGAAGAGAACTATTAAGAGAGATAAGAGAATATATCTCATAATGCAGCGGTCACCAACTGGTGGTCCATGAACCACTGGTTGTCCACGAGAAAATTTTGGTGGTCCACAGAAAAATTATTTGCATTTTTTATATTGCACTAAATCAGGGGTCCTCAAACTACAGCTCCTGGGCCGGATACATGCAATGAATGTTTGTGTTGCTGCAGAGAGTCTCCCCCTTTGGGGTCTTTTTGTGTTGGGCAGAGGGGGGCAGACATTCCAACTTGGGGTCTGCTTCAGCCTCCTGGTGTGGGGCTTTGGGCGAAGGCTGGAAGGAAGCGCCACTGGTGGCAAAGAGCCAGAGGACCTTGTTCTGACTGACCATCTCAGCCCGCTGAGCCTCCAGGCACCGGTACCTGGCCTTGCACTCCCGCAGGTGTTCCCTCTGCTTGGAAAGCCTATGATCATAGCCCTCAGTGAGGTGCTTCTGCTGAGCCTCCTTCTCAGTCAGATCCAATTTGAACTGAGTTGTTTTGCCAACTCTTTCTCATGATAACTGCTTAGCTCCAACAACTGCTTCCTGTTGGGACCCTAAGGAGCCCGGGCGGGCAGGCAAGGAGTGGCTGGGAGAGGAGGAGTGAATAGAGGCCGGCAAGGCACCCCTCGACGTGAGTGACATCGAGTTGGCCATGCCCACGCAGTCACATGACCACCCAGCCATGCCCACCCAGCCAATCATTAGGCAGATTATATTAGTGGTCCGTGGGATTTAAAATTATGAATTTAGTGGTCCCTGAGGTCCAAAAGGTTGGTGACCCCTGTGATAATGGACACCTATGAAGCTGACCCTGGCTGATTTGGTCAGAGTTGTATGTGATTATTAAAGACAAGTTAAAAGTAAGTTTGTTTGTTTGTTTGTTTGTTGTTTGTTTATTTTACATATCTGGTAATAAACTTCCCCTTTGGAGATACCATGTTTTCTCATGGGATATGTACTACTTATATATATTTTAAGGACTGCAATGCAACTCTCTCCTGTATCTGATCACATCAATCTGCTTCCTGTTAAATTTTGCTGTGAACAACATAATTTTTATTGCTCACTATATTGCAAGCTGTTCAGAGATGGTTTAGAATCAGACAGATCTTGATTTAAAATACACAATTCTTATCAACAGTTCCATGAACAGCAAAATCCAAAATACATTGAAAATTATAGGTCATCTACCTATTGCTTAACATTACATTATTTAATTTGTTACAGTATGAGGACAACTTTAGAATAGTTAAAAAAACATAACTGCAATGAAATACGATGGTTTAGAAAGTAGTTTAAAAAGTTTACCCTGACCATTTTATCAAGTGCTTCAGAACAAGTTTACTTATCACTCGCCATTAACATTGTTGTCTGTTTTGTGCCTTTGAGTCAGTTTTGACTCTGGATGACTGCCTAGACCAGAGGTGTCAAACCCAATTTCACATCAGGGTTGTGCTTGACCTCAGGGGGCTGGAGTGGGTGTGGCCAGCTTGACGTCACTCATGCCGGGGTGCCTGTGGTGGCCTGAGTGCTCTGCCAGCGAAAACGGGCTCCTAGTCTCTGTTTTCGGCTGGAACGGCCTCCTGCAACCCTCTGCCAGTGAAAATGGAGCTTAGGAGGGCTGCATGCGAGCTCTTTCCAGGGTGGCCCCGAGGGCAGGATCTAAGTACCCCACAGGTCGGATCTGCCCCCCGGGGCTTTGAGTTTGACATCCCTGGCCTAGATTTTCTCTGCAGTTTTCTTGATAGAATTTTTCAGAAATGGTTTACCATTGCCTTCTTCCTAGGGATGAGAGTGAGTGACTGGCCCTAGGTCACCTAGCTGGCTTTGTGCCGAAGGCAGGAGTAGAACTCACAGTCTCTCTGTTTCTAGCCTGATGCCTTTACTACAGCAAAGTACAAAAGCTTAAATGTATCTTTTAGTAATTGAAATTGTTTCACTTACACTCTTACTCTATTTTCTTATTTCATGTATACGTTTGGTTTTGTTTTTAACTATAGCATATACAGAAACTTACAAAAATCTTACTGAGTGAGTTTCAGGATGCAGAAATTAAGGCAAGATTATTTTACTCCTTGAACATTATTTTTTTTCTAAGATTCTCTGATCTTGATGGATTGGATGTGGTATGTCCTCTCATTTCACCATAGTTATAGCTGGACATTTTGGAAGCTGAAGAGATGAATTCATTAAAAGTAAAACCTGTTATTTTCCAAATTATAGTTACGCCAAAAAGAATTGACCTGCCTCCAATAATGAGCCATATAATGTAGGAAAGATTGCATTTGCTAGTCTAAGCCCTTTTAAAGGAATTATTATGACAACTCCTTACTGAGGATGTTCTCCTGAATGGTCTTTGTAGTCACCAGCACAGTTGCTCCAAGTTCAGTTGCTGGCAGTGGAAATGAGGAGTTGCATTTTTCATCATGGGGAGACAAGGAAATCATTTCAACCTCCTGACTTCTTGTGAAAGCAACACAGGGCATATTCTCCTTTAAGACATCATCCTGGGCGATCATAGTAACACCATTTAAATGTGGGCATCGAAGCTGTCCAAGTTCATTGTCTCCTGGTTCGCAGTCATGGTTTGTTTGAGCTTCATTGGTCAAAAAACAAGTGCACTTGCCGTTTTCTAATAATAATGAAAAATATAATAATAAAGAAAAGAAAAATTAAAATTTTCTGGAAAATTGAAATTCTTAAAAAAAAAAAAAAAACCTGAAGGAATAATCATGATAGGACAAGAACAGCTATGCAAATAAGCTTAATACCAAAACTAACATATTTCAAATGATAACAAATGCAGATTTATGTAACATATTTTAGAATTTAAAATATTATTTTATTGGCCAAGTATGATTGGACACACAAGGAATTTGTCTCCAGTGTATAATCTCTCAGTGTATATACAAAAAACAAAGTGATAAATCATAACTCATAAATCATAAGATACAATCATAAATGATAAAATACAAACAACAATCATAAGATACTAATAGGAGAAATTAATAGGAAAGATGAGAAGGATAATAATACATCCCTACTATATGGATAAATATCCTTAGACAGTGCTGTGGGAATTAGGTGTTTAGCAGAGTGATGACATGGGGCGTGGGGGGGGGAATTGTCTTTGTGTCTAGTTGTTTTGGCATGCAATGCTCTATAACAATGTCCTGAGGGGAGGAGTTGAAACAGTTTATGTCCAGGATGTGAGGGGTCTGTAGATATATTCTCAGTCCTCCTTCTGACCCGTGTAGTATACAGGTCCTCAATGGAAGGCAGGCTGGTTGCTTCTTTTTTTTTCTGCAGTCAACTATCTGTTGAAGTCTGTACCTGTCCTGTTTGGTTGCTGTACCAAAGCAGACAGTTATAGATGTACAAATGACAAGATTCAATAATTCCTTTCTGGAACTGTATCAGCAGCTCAAAGATTAAAGATGAAACTGTTGATCACCTTATTGCTGGCCATAGTAAAATTGCCTAATGTGTTAGAATTGTTATTGGAATTCATGTAAGTTATATGCTTGAAAAACATAGAAAATGAATTGGAAATCTTACTGTATGGTAGTGATGAACATATTATTGCTAAGATCTATGAAACATTACTGAAATTAAATTTGGAAAATGAATATGTAAAGCATTGTATGACTCAGTGGGCAAGGAATTTTGGATATAATGTTATGCTTGTACAATATGGATGAAAGTTTTAAAATGTATGTTAAATTACAATTTAAAAGAAAATTTCTATAAGATGATGTATCACTGTTTTTAATAATCAGACAAGTTATCCAGAATGTTTAAAGGTATTTTAAATGAATGTTGGAAATGGAAATGTAAAGAAGGACCTTTTATCATTTATGATGGACAAGTGTTAAAGCAAAGAAATATTGGAGTAGGATTCATATTCTAATACAAAAAATTCTTAAAGTGAACATAAAGATAAAACCAGATTTTTTTTCTTTTGTGTTTAATGTAAAAAGACTTGGGGGAAAATTTGGAACTTTGATGTTATATATGTTAATAGTAGCAAGATTACTATGCACAAAAATGGAAGGACATTTTGATCCCCACAATGGACGAATGGCAAGATAATTTGTTGTAGATCAGTACGGATTTTTAATTCCCACTGTTTAATTATGATATTGTTATGATCCCTGTGGCAGTAACTAGAATATCCCCAATATGACTATTAAACAAGAATGCAGGGGAAAAGAGTAGATTCTGTGAAAAAAGGCATATAATCTTAGTTCGGTACTTGAACATTTATGCAAGGACATACTGAGAAGTTGCAGTTGGCTCCAAATCCCCAGAAGGGGACTAAGGAAGGAAAGTGATGGAGATTGCATTGTGAAATGTGACACAAACTTTGCCCTTTATATATTTGTGTGCAGTATCAATATAAGTATGAAATGGTGGAGGTGCTTCATGATGCCATGACACATATTTCATCATATTAATGTGGGTGGATTAGGAAAAGAAGCTTGCATGGTGAATCTCAACAGTCTACTTAAAACAAAATTCTTGTAAACTTGAAATTCACCAGCATCCCCAAAGTAGGATTTCTCTGTATTCCTTTTTTACATGCTCATTTAGAACATGTAAAAAGCGAGAGGAAAAAATAGTCATTTGGTTCACACATTGCTCAGTTGCGTCTAAGACTAGAATAGATCAACCTTTCCCAACATGGTGTATTTAAACTGTGACAGGCTGCAGTTTCTATAATCCAACCAATCTTGAGTACACTGTAGCTGGTTGGAAAGAGTTAGGCTAAATGAAATCAATTGGATTAAAACCCATTATCTCAAGTGTTGTTAATATGTACCTTGAGAATTCTCCTTTCCAGTTTTTCTTCTTCTCTTCCGTCTTTGTTTCAGGATAACAAGCCATAACATTGCCATGATGATTACTAGACATACAAAAGCACAGAAACCAAATATTAAAGCTGAACAATTTTGGTTTCCAGCATGAACTTGCACTGGTTGGGTTGTAAGGGAGGTTGTTCCAAATACAGTAGCTGTGGAGAGAAACAACAATTCTAAGTGGGTCGTCTTAACAGAGATGTTTCTTCTTTCGAAGTGAAGGGAAGGGTTCAAATTTGGTTCGTGGCATACCAAATTCAGTAAAAAGAACAATGAAGTAAGAATTGTGCTACTGGTTCAATTGTGCTACCAAAACAGAATAAAAATGTTTCATATCTCCCCTCTGTTAAAGCATGGCAGCATTGGAAATTATAATCATGTGACCATGGCAACATGGTGGTGTAGCAGTGCAGAAGCACTGAAGGAGACACAACTTTGTCAAATATCCATCCCATTGGGACTGACAAGTCCCTGATTTTGGATACATTTTTTAAGTTAGCCCTTTTGAGATACATTGAATTAAATATTATTGCCTTGTGATGCACCGTTTTCTCCAAATCGAAAATTACAAACAGACAAACAGGAGAGTTTTAGTAGTGTATAAATCAGGAAGAGAAGATGCAGAAAGACAAATTGGTGGTGGTTTACTTCCAGATAGAAATAAACTTAACAGCAAAAGTGAACAGGGCTAGTGATTCACCCAAGAAAACCTATTTTAGTTAATATATCATGCTGTGGATTAGCATTTCACCTGCTTCAGAGAAGGTAATTCACAATCTGTTTTTGATTTACTTAAATATACAATAGATTACAATAAATAATAAGCAAGTTCACCATTTTAAGATTAAATATGTGAGTAGCTGCAAAGAGCCATCCAGTATAGTTGCAGCTAGCAAATCTTACAATTGTACTCATAATGTTTTGAGCTCAGGCTGTGACTCCTCAAATTTGCTATGTCTAGGAAGTAAAAGACTGAAAATAAATACCCAAATAGTTAAATACAATAATTTCCTTGATAGGACAACTATTAATTTTCTACTTATACAGGAAATATGTCCTGGTGAAAAGCAAAACCTTTGTTTTAGAACACTTTATTCTGAGCTCTTCTATCTGGCAGAAATCAACCAATGCACTCAGAAAACTTAAATGGAGCTTCAGTTACACCTTCATGGACACTACCTTGATATTTTTTATCCACACACTGCCTATCCCATCTGAAGGACGAGACTCCAAAAGCTTGGAATTTAATCCTTGGAAATAAATGTGAAAGACTAAGCGTACCGACTGCAAAATATCTCAATTACGCATTCTCACCCTCTGCATCTCACTGTTTGAGAGTTGCATTACAACCTTCATACCAGTTCATATGGGAAGAAACAAAACATTCTACCAGATAATCCTGATCCATCCATATGGCTAGATGTTCTATATCTGGAAGGCACCAAGACAAAGAAGCCTGATCTAAATCATGAAGTAAGGCTTTGTTTTGTTCCAGATTTAAGACTGTTTGTAAACTCTGTGATTAGTGTATGATACAATGTGTTGAGTGAACCTGACTAACTTACTGAACCACAGTACAAGTGACTTGGGCTATAAAGCTTCTATGTTTTAAGATTTTAATTGGAAGCAATGGGTTTCGGATGAAGAATGAGATGCTAGAAATGGGAAAAAGAAAGAAAAGGAGCATTTTGTTTCAAAGAGACTAAAAAGGGCTATGTATAGAATATATGTACAAAAAATTCTGAATCAGAAGACAGTTAAAATAGATATATTTGCATATTTTCTTCCTCTTTATTGAAGAGAAGAGGAAAGAACCAAAAGGATGCTAAACTTCTGCTCTGTTAGTATCAGCTGCTTATTAAAATTTCGCTTGAGCCTTCATTACAAATACTTGCATACATATCTTCACTAATGAAGGAGGGGTAAACTAACTTTGCTAAAAATGAAAGAGGAAGTTGTCACTTTGATTAATTTTGCACTAAACTGACTGCTTTGATTAAAGAAAAAAACACAATTACTTTTGTTTCTATTTGGAAACTACTTCTGGACTTGTGCTTGAGGTAGGCAAAAAATGAAACTTTGATTTTGAGTTTTACCGATTAGTAGATAGGTTTGCTGTTACAGAAATGGCTAGTTTATACTATTATGTAAAAGTTAAAAAGTTGAAGTTTGATGTTATTATCATATTCTACTGCACCAAAGGATGTCAGAAGTCAATGCCTTTTCTTTCTTTTTTCCCTTTTTCCCACACTTTCCCTTCTCTTTTCCCTCCTCTATCTTTCCTACTACTTTCTTTTGTATTTTTGTATTTTATATTATAACTTAATAATAAAAATACTGTAAATATATAAAAAAAGAAAAAAAATACTTGCATACATATCTTCAGTAATGAAAGAGGGGTAAATTAACTTTGCTAAAAATGAAAGAGGAAGTCAAAATTTACCTTGATGAATTTTGCACCACCCCAAATTATTTTCTGCAGTCCCAGACAGTGACCATAAACCAAACGTCTAAAAGAAAAGGCTATAAATGTAGCAGGGTAAGAGGGAAACACATGTTTGCCCTTTTATGTATAGTTAGAAATTGAAGGAAACCCACACATTATAGAAGGGAAGCAGATTTTAAACAAATCTGAAAGGGGATTTGCACTATTTGCATCTATTCTAATAAAACAGCAAGCAGATACTGCAGACTTGAAGTCTACCCGGCATTGCTTATAGATTCTTTTACTGGAGTTACATAACATGTTTAAGCCTAATCCCGGGTTAACAAAAAACAATTTCTCCATTAATTTTTGCATTCCCCCACAAGATAAACCATGTTGTGATTTCATACTATGGCCTAATTCACACAAAACACTAGGACTGAGTTTTCCACAACCTGCTGATTCTGATTCACAACTGCACAATTCTAATCTACCTTTGTTAGGCTTGTGGTGTGAAGCCAATATAAGTCTCAAGTAGTGTGAAGGAACCGCTAAGCTAAGAAGTCTCTGAGTCCCAAATGCATCCACTAATAATTCTGACTCTGGCAGAACTTTCTCTATTAACTGTTTCCATTTCATGGGGGATGCTAAAGAGTAGGTTCCGCCATGACATGATTATACTTTTCTTGAAATGCTGGAAAGGAATGAGCATGTAAAGGAATGAGTTCCTGTAAAATCCCATCTGAAGACTCCTCTAAAAATTCTCTTCAGTGTAGCCTTCCATCCTCCCTCACAGAGGAGTCTGCTCTAAAGCAAGATAGACCAGCCAGCTCACTATTATCTTTACCACAGTCTGGTTTTATTTTTTTCTAACATCGGTCAAGGAAGGCTTGTTTTTGCTGCTGGCATTAGATTATAGGAGGTATCTTTGGCAACCCTACCTTGAGGTATCAGTGCCTGGGGCCATGACAGGATGCCGAGTAACCAATATGCCAAACGATGATGATTTTTGTGCTCATCAGGTTCTTACTCCAACTGATATTATTTCTTAGATTTTTGAACTCACAAAATCATTCTCATCATTACCATCCATATATCAGTCAAAAATATTATCAATGCTTCAGTGCCTTTGGGTCCTACTTAAAGCGGGGGAGGGGGAACACACAAAAAAGAACTGAGGTGGTAACTTCCTAGGAGGCTAAAAAAATCAATGAAGTAGGGCTTCCAGTAAAGCAATATTTAGGATCGGTCATGTACACATTCATTAAATATCTTTTGGGAAAGTAACTATAATATTTTTTAATTTCCACTTATATTCTTTATTGAAGAGGAAGATGCCTTTAAAAAAGCACATGTCATTAACTCATTCAGTTTACATAAGAGTTGAAAGAAACATACATCTATTTATTGCAATTTTGAACTCTTTAGCAATGCATGGTGCTGGCCTGAGAAACTCCATAGCACATAATTCCTTCAGACAGTCCATGTTCAGGAGATATATATAATATGTGTGTGTGTGTGTGTGTGTGTGTGTGTGTGTGTGTGTGTGTGTGTGTGTTATACATACAATGCACATAATGTCAACTTAAAACCCATGCACATCTAACCTTATTGTTCTCATGGATTTTGAAAAATAATCTTGGGCTATAGGTCTCCTTCACTTGATTGTTTTATTAGAAGAGGTGGGACCTTTTCTATGAAATAACTTCTCCTCAGAGATGTGCAAAGCACAAGTGCTGATAGGTTTTAGGCATATTTCAAAAATCCATCTCCTTTTGTTATCCTTCCCCAGCCTTTCTACTGTTTAACTTTTTATGGATTGTTTTACCCTGGCATTTTAAAATCCATTTTTAATTCCTTTTAAAATTAGATAGATAGATAGATAGATAGATAGATAGATAGATAGATAGATAGATAGATTCAGTGTTTGTGAACTAATAAGCTCAATCGCTCAAATACATATCTATTTTGCAAATGAATTAATAATTAGACTAATAAGATGAGAATTGCCTTCTCAAGCACAGAACAGAGCTCCTCGCATAAAAAGACAATTTAACATGCATTGTTCTTTACTCCTGGATTCTCTTCTGGCTTTTAGAATACATTTCCAGCCTAATTCCAGACCCTATTTCCACCCCACCCTTTTATGCCTGGGATTTTATATTTTCCTTACTTGTCTCTTTCCTGGATCCTCTTTGCATGTGTCTACAGCTATAGCATTGTTTGATCAGCCGGTCATAGCAGAAGCTGGGATGATGGCAGGTTGTGTTGAGATGATCCATCAGAGACCTGGATGAGAACAGGCAGTATCGTAACTGTTTCTGTTCTTCATTACAATTGAGTGTCAAAAGGAAGAGAGACAGTCAAAGTTTAACCAGAGAAGAGATTATTCAAATCTGGCCTCAATGAGAAATCAGTGAACTGTGAAACTCAGTAGTTTTTTTTAGTGCTAACTACTACCATTTTCATTAATGTCATGTATATCTCAGAACTCTGCTCTAAGCAGATCATTTTATGTGGTGTCCCCAAGATATCACAGGAAGCAGTAGAAACATCTGAATAATCTGGGAAGAGTAGCAGTGTTCCTACTGCCTCACTAAAATTCCTGTTTAATTTTTGGATGGTCCAAGAATGATATGGTTTTTCCCACAGAGTGTATGTAGTCCATTGTATAAAGATGGGAAACAAACAAGTAGAAATGGCTACAATCTCCCTTTTGAATAAATAGGTTCAAGTTAAGAGACAAAATATTCTGCTGGGTGTGTTTTTCAGAATACTACCTAATAACAGCCCAGCTTTGGTTGCTTGCTGTTCCAGTTTATGAAGCCAATATGATTGGCTACCATCCATCTTCTCTCTGGCCATCCTTTAATCTATGCAACACAGTACTGTTAATTGTATTTTCCTACTGTACATTATTTCTTTATTATAGCTTCATCTATGTACATAATTTTACAGCTAACGACAGATCTCTAATGTATTTCAAAAGAGGCCAAAATAATCGAAGAGAGAAAAGAGAGAAATGGCACAGAAATGGAGGGAAAGTGTGCAATTATTTCAATTATATGTAGCTTTTATTACAAGAGTGGATGCCAAGGCAGTGCTTTGGCCTGGGCCATCTTAATGATTGCTATTATTGAGGCGATGCTTTTAACTATGGAACATGCTAGTCCTTAGTTATTATGCTCCTAAAGCATTTGCTGCTTGGAAAAGCACAATAAATCAGGTCAGCTGGCAGTGCCATCCTATAATAATCAACTTCTTTTCTTTTCTTTTCTTTTCTTTTCTTTTCTTTTCTTTTCTTTTCTTTTCTTTTCTTTTCTTTTCTTTTCTTTTTTTCTTTTCTTTTCTTTTCCAGAAGATTAGCAAAACAGGCCTGGGCCATAGGGGGTACAAATGATTATGTTGCCTGAAGTGGCTCCTAGTTTTGTACAAGATTAGAAAACAGAGCAACTGGGTTAGGGAAGAGGGTAAGGTATTTCTTTTTTTAAGGATGTCTCCAGGGTGGAATGTGAATAGGAATGCATAGTATTAGAAAATAGATAACTATAGATAATCTTTTTGGTTATCATATTGATGTATTCTTGTTTAGTTTTCATTGCTTATTTTATTGTTCTATTATTTTACTTTTGTTCAGTTTACACTCTTCATTTCTTCCTTTTATTGTTGTAGAGACCTATGAGACAACTATGAGATAGGTAGCAAATACATTTAATAAATAGTAGTAATAATGGTAGGAAACAGAGATTAGGCTAAAGGCTAATAATTTGCTTTGCAATGTGATGGCTTTCCAGTTGCATTTTTTTTAAATTAAAAGAATATTTTATAAGAAAATTGACTAAAGCAGGGAACTTAGAAAATACAGAGGAATGCATTGGCAAGCACACTGTTACCTCTAGACACCACATTGGATACAATGAGACACACACTTCACGAATTCCTTTAACTTGATTAATTCAGTCAGGATTGTACTATTGAACTAATGTAATGTTCATTTGTATTGCAGTTCAAAGAAAAGCATGTCCTCCCTTTGTTTTCTCTTTCTGCATCAGCAATGCTTGACATTAGTCTAACTAAGTGAGAAATTCTCAGACCTACGCTTCTCTGGACAAAGTGGACAAAGCTCCACTAAACAGAGTCAGAAGCAAATTTCTCTGTAAATTTTGCATATGAAAATACTCTAAAACGTCGACACTTTTTAACACTTAACAAACTTCATGTTTGTATATACTATACACGTATATAAACCTGATTGTTTAAATATAAATCTGTGAGACACTGTTTTTTGAAAGACAGATTTATTTATTTATTTTATTTATTTAATCTAATTTTTATACTGCCCTTCTCCCGAAGGACTCAGGGCGGTGCACAGCCAAAGATAAAACAAACACATATATAAAATTTAAAAGCAATTTAAAAAACATATTAAATAATTTGGCCCCAACATCATTAAAAAACAAAAGCAACCCATTAAAATTAATGTTTAGGCCAGCCCAGCTTGTTGGAACAATAAGCTTGAGGGCATGGCAAAAGGTGCGTAGGTCAGGGATCATCCGTATCTCCGGGGGCAATTCATTCCAGAGGGCGGGTGCCCCCACAGAGAAGGCTCTCCCCCTGGGGGTTGCCAGTTGACATTGTTTGATTAACGGTACCCTGAGGAGTCCCTCTCTGTGGGAGCGTACTGGCCGGTGGGAGGCTGTCGGTAGCAGAAGGCGATCTCATAAGTACCCAGGATCTCGTAAGTCCTAAGCCATGGAGTGCTCTAAAGATGGTAGCCAACATCTTGAATCGCACCCGGAAGACCATTGGGAGCCAGTGCAGCTCGCGCAGGAGAGGTGTTACATGGGAGTGCCATGTCGCTCCCATAATCACCCGCGCGGCCACATTCTGGACCAGTTGGAATCTCCGGGTGCTCTTCAAGGAGAGCCCCATGTAGAGAGCATTACAGTAGTCCAGACGGGAAGTGACGAGGGCATGAGTGACCGTGTGCAAGGAGTCCCGATCCAGAAAGGGACGCAACTGGTGAATCAGGCGGACCTGATAAAAAGCCCTCCTGGCCACAGCCATCACATGATCTTCTAGAGACAGCCACACATCCAGGACGACACCTAAATTGCGAGCCCTCTCTGAGGGGGCCAAGATCTCACCCCCAATAGTCAGCGATGGAACCAGCTGGCTATAACGGGATGCCGGAAACCACAGCCACTCAGTCTTGGAGGGGTTGAGTCTGAGCCTGTTTCTCCCCATCCAGATCCGCACGGCCTCCAGGCACCAGGACATCACGTCAAGAGCATCATTGGGATGGTCCGGGGTAGAGATGTACAGCTGAGTCTCATCAGCGTACTGATGGAACTTCACCCCAAAACTACGGATCTCACCCAGCGACTTCACATAAATGTTGAACAGGAGGGACGAGAGGACCAACCCTTGCGGCACCCCACAAACAAGGCACCTTGAGGTCGACCTCTGCCCCCCTGCCAACACAGACTGTGTGCGGTCAAAGAGGAAGGAGGAAAACCACCGCAACATGGTGCCCCCCATTCCTAACCCCTCCAACCGGCGCAGCATGATACCATGGTCGACGGTATCAAAAGCCGCTGGGAGGTCTAATAGGACCAGGACAGAGGAACAACCCCTGTCCAGAGCTCTCCAGAGATCATCAACCAATGCGACCAATGCCGTCTTTGTGCTGTACCCAGGCCTAAAGCCCTACTGGTACGGATCTAGATAGATAACTTCATCCAGGTACTGGGGAAGTTGTCGCGCCACCACACTCTCAACAACCTTCGCCACAAAGCGAAGGTTGGAGACTGGACGATAGTTCACTAATACTGCCAGGTCCAGGGAAGGCTTCTTGAGGAGGGGCTTCACCACCGCCTCTTTCAAGGAGGAGGGGAAGAAACCCTCACTCAAAGAAGTGTCAATAATCTCCTGGAACCAGCCTCGTGTGACCGCCTGGGAGGCCAGCACCAACCAGGAGGGACACGGGTCCAATAAACATGTGGCAGCGCTAAGCCTACCCAGAATCCTGTCTACATCCTTGGGAGTCACAGGGTCAAACTCCTCCCAGATAACACTCTCAAGACCCTCCTGCATCACCCCAGCTGCACCTACCCAGTTGGAGTCCAAGCCTTCCCGAATCTGAGCGATTTTGTCATGCAGATATTGCACAAAATCCTCAGCCCTGCCCTGCAAGGGGTCTTCCCGCACTCCCAAATGAAGTAGGGAGTGGGTCACCCTAAACAGGGCAGCTGGGTGGTTATCTGCAGACGCAATAAGAGCGGAAAAATAATTAGATTTTGCCACTCTTATCGCCACTAGGTAGATCTTAATATGAGACCTCACCAGTGTTCGATCAGATTCGGAACAGCTGGCCCTCAACCACTCTCCAGGCGTCTTTTCCAGCGTTTCATCTCCCTCAGCTCCTCAGAGAACCAGGGAGCCAATTGGGATCGGCTGCAGGTCAAAGGGCGCAAAGGCACGACGCGGTCCAAAGCTCCAGCAGCCGCCCTATGAGATCCAATTGCCTAACTTCCTTAAGTGGCAAAGATAAACACACATCTTTAACAACAATGATAACCAGGAATCTGAGTTTTGGAAATTATGATCACAATGAATGAAATCAGAAGCCTGGCACAGTCTATAACCAAACTTGCACTTCTCATCTTGATGCAGGCATGAAAACCCCAGGAACTCTGCGGTCCAATTAACCAAATGGATTTTATTAAGCATATAAAATAGCAAGAATGTGAAAATAGCAATTAAAAATATGATATGTATGTATGCTGGATAAATGCCTCAAAATAATTATCCCAAATATTTGCTTTAATAAATAAAACAGCTTTTCACAATTGTAATTGCACCCCAGTGTGCCTCATTCTTGAAAGAAAATAGAGTAATTGGAAAGGAAGACTTGTCTACATGCAAGATACAAAGATCACAAGTATACATAATTTATAGGCCACAGCAAGAGCTTTAATGTTTAATAACAGAAAGTTGGATTTACCTAGATGAGAAAAATATATTTGTAATGAAGAAGTTTGCAGTTTGCAACAAAGGCATCCAATCAAAAGATTATTTTTGCATGAAATAGTCAAGTCTCACCTTCTGAAGACACCAAGACAATTGAGACAGAATAATTATTGAATGGTACATTTTAGGTATGAAACATTAATATATTATTATACCGTAACAGCTCCTTGAGGGAGATGTATGGTCTTGAAACATGAAATATAAACAACACATAAATAAATATATAGTCAGTATCTTCAAACTGTAAAATGTGAACTTCTGTGCAATCAGCATGCCACAATATGCCGTGTATGCCTACTTCCACATCAGGGGTGGGTTCTAAATTTTTTTACTACTGGTTCTGTGGGCGTGGCTTATTTTGTGGGCGTGGCTTGGTGGGGGGTAATGTGACTGGGTGGACGTGACCAACTTTTTTTTCTTTAACTTTTAAAAGCATTTTTTCTAAAACCTTAAGAGGCTGCAGAAAAAAATGCTTTTAAAAGCCTCTGACAATCAGGCAACTCAGCTGGGATCGCCAGAGGCTTTTAAAGGCATTTTTTTTCCTACAACCTCTTCGGCTGAAAAGAAAAAATGCTTTAAAAAGCCTCCGACGATCCCAGCTGAGCTGCGTGATCATCAGAGGCTTTTTTTTTAACTTTTAAAAGCATTTTTTCGACCGAAGAGGTTGTAGAAAAATGCTTTTAAAAGTAAAAAAAAAAAGCCTCTGATGAGGTGGACGGGGTAAGTGAGCGGCGACCGGGCCGGGGACCAGTTCGGGGGCATGGCCAGCCAATGTTATTACTGGTTCTCCGAACTACTATAAGTTTTACTACCGGTTCTTGCGAACCGGTGCGAACCAGGAGCAACCTACCACTGTTCCACATATAAAAAACTTGCATGTACTTGAGGGCATTGGGCTGGTGCATAGTCCACCACCATCCACACCATCCACTGCTCTCCATGTGTGTGCCTGTATGAGTTGATTAACCAGCTCCCAGAAAGTGTAAGATGAAAGTGGGGAGAAGCCACTATTTCCTTTGCCTCTTATTATTTGGTATCATGGCAAACTAAACTCACTTAATTGACTACACTCTGGACACTACTTCCATTTCAGGAGGCATGTTGTGCCTTTAAAACACAGCTTTAAAAAGCCAATGCTATATTTTGACATTTTCTTATCAAAACCATAAGTCATAAGTGCATTTTTTTCTATTTCATGCAAAAAAGAAATAGGGGATTCCTAGCCACGCGTAAATGTAGATACTATACTCTCTTTCCTCTAATCAAAGAATTACATCATCTTTGCAAGTTCCATCAATTTCACCAACTATTTCTCCATTATGAGGAGTGTTGAACATTTCCAACTGAGCATATCTTGCAGCAGTTGTCATATTTAAAAACAAGCTTCCCATACTTTTTCTAGTTGCCTATCCATTATTCCCAAAGGAAAATTAGATTCAATTGTATTTTAAAATCTTCTGGATCAAATTAACCACTGTTATTTTTAAACACCATGTATTATGGCTTTGTATGAAGCCAACTTAATTATGTTTTTTTCCTCAAGAAATCATATAAACAATGGCTTAGCACAATAGGTGAACCTAGCCTATATTTCTGAATACAAGTTGCTGGGGTTCAACAAAAGAGAGCACTTTTGCTTCCCTACTTTACTTATCCCATAGCCATGGTTACTCTCTGTAGGAAATAAAGTGCTGGATTAGACTGAAGTTTGGCCTGATCCAGAAAAGCTCTTCTTGTAGCAATGAGCTATTCTCTTATTCCCAGCAGACAGTTGTGACTCAGTAGCTGAAAACTGCTTAGTTCTGTTACATAATCCCCAATTTGGAATCTTCTGGATGTGTTAAAGAACACCTTCCATTATCTCCTGCTAGCATAAGAACTGTAGCCAGTCCAAAGAACAACAGTTTGGGAAAAGCAGGCATGTACCACTGTTGATACTGTCAAACCAAGAAAGGACTCAAAAGCTGATTTAAGCACCTTGCTTTACAACCCACAATCCTTTCATGAGACCCTCAATCAGCCTTCTCCATCTTGGTGTCCTCCAGTTGTGCTGCAATAGGAAAGACTGCCAAGATTAAAAACCATCCAACTAAACATTTAACCAAATCACTTTGCAGTTCACAAAAAATATTTGCAGATCTTTTCAAACAGTTAAACAGCAGGCTGAGGGTTATTCATAGGGCATTTTTGAATTATTCTGAATAATGAATGAATCTGAAAATGTGACAAAGTCCATAAAGATCATAATTCCCCAAGAGAAAACAATGTCAGGAAGACCTCTCTCTTTCTGTTTCTCTCTTCTTGCATATTCATCCTCCTTATGAATTTTTATGGAATAGAGTCAAGCTCATGCCTGATTCTTTTGCAGAAATAAAAAAATGTTATTAACATTGGTTTGGTTTTTCCCCTACTGTTTACAAAAAAAGGGGGGGGGAATAAACTGCTTGAAGCTATCCATTAATAAATCCAGGAGGAGCTTTAGAATCAGTTGTGATTGGAGTGGCCTATAAGCTTAATATAATATATAATAATATATTATTTAATACACTTAATATAATATATACTTAATATAATACTGTAAATATATTTTTGCATCTGTTTGCCAGAAATATGTGAATTGGCAGAAAAGATATCAATTGGCCTGTACTTACTGGCCTTGTTTTTAATCTCTGTTGCTTGGGAAATTTTATACTTTAACAAAAACATTTGATATTCTCAACTGGGACCCTCATAATGTCTGATGAAAGAACAAAATACACTAATATTAATCATTTATATATTTGTGGCATATTTTTCAATTTAAGAGCCAGTCTGATGTAGCGGTTAAAGCATCAGAGCTGGTGGATGATGTTCTAATTCTGCCTTAGCTACAAAGCTAGTTGTGTGACCTTGGGCCAGTTACTTTCTCTCAGGAAGAAGGCAATGGCAAACTATTTGGAAAAAAACTTGCCAAGAAACTTGCAGGAACTTGTCCAGGCAGTTCCCAGGAGTCAACACTTCTTGATGCACGTACACACACATATTAACTAATAAAAAAAAGTTTTGTTTCCTGCTTCACTATCTTGAATCCACTTCTGCCTCTAATATCAACCTGATTTATGAATATGTTTATTTACTAACCCTAAGCTATATTAAAGTAAATTATATTAAAGTATTGTAATGTAACTTTACAATCCCCAAGGCATGTCACAACTTTTGAGCACCTCTAATGTTTGGAAATTGAAAGCTGAAAAGTTTGACACGCCCTAAATTAACTAATTAACCTTCCCTGTTTCTTGAAAAGGCAGTTACTAACTACTCTGCATTGTTATGTTGAGCAGCATAAAAATCAAAGTAATTAAGACACCTCTGGCAGAGTAGCCAGTGAATGTTTCTGGTGCTCAGTTGCCTCTGACTAATGGGCAATACTATTCAGTACATGTTGTTCTTTAAAACTACACGTCAAATGTTTAACAGATTTAATAATACGATTTCTACCTGTTCTCCTAAAATAGTCTTTCCCAGCCAGCTTTATATCTGTGTAGGAAAAACATCATCTGCTGTTATGCTTCATGTTTGTTATTAGTTCAAGTGCACAGAGTTTCTTAACCAAGCCGCATAGAGAGTATCATAGGATCCCAGCAACCATTTACTTTGAAAAGTAGCCGAAGAAAAAGCAGTTGTATAACATGCCAGTTGGGATATTCCATTAGTAATTGAATCTGTGAGTAAATTCAGTTCAGTGTTATAGTTTCTTGTTATTAACATATGGATAAAAGTATTATCTTCTGAGCATTTGAACAGATTTTGTATAAACAAAAGTTAGAACCGAAACTAATGATAAGATAGCTGATAAATCTTAGTAAATTATCATAGCTTTATTCTTTCAGAGTAGATAGGACAGAAAAACAGAGGAAAGGTTATAACTTTGAAGAAGTTATATTTATATAAATAAAAAGTGTCTATTAAGCTATTAATATATTTTCAATAGAGTATATTAAACTATTAATATATTTTATAATTTAATTCTTTAAAGGGCACTGATCTACAAGGAGAAAGCCTCAGAAATGAAAGTAGCTTAATTTTATCAGAATTGGGTCACTAATAAAGGAAAATTAAATCCTGAGTATTAATTAGCTTCAGTTTCCAAGATACAGCTTCAGGTCAAAATTGCACCAAAATAATTCAAAATTACAGTGGTGTGTGCAATTATGCTCCATAATTTTTCTGCAAAGTGTGATATAGCAATGAAAATGGTGCCACCCCAATCATTAAAAAATTATCTTTTTGATACCAGTAACATAACTTTCCATTTATTTATTGGTTTTTCATGTAACATTTTCACGCTTTTTGCATGAAAAAATTTACAAGCTCTAACATCAGATTAAATGACAAGGTTCCATCTTTATTCGGTATCTAAACTCTGTTTTTTGGCTTTTCTCTTGTGAGTTGCAGTAGGATCAACTCTGGGGAGATTCTAGCAGTAATCGGCAAGTATAGACAGATTCCATTTGTCAGATGTAAATGCCTTATTCTATAATGTGTAAATAGTATATGAATGGGATATCAGGGGTTAACTTATCCTTCTATTCTTAATGTATTCATATTTCATCACTCCCTCATATAGCTCCACCCACTGTATATATATAAGGAGCCACCTTCACCCTTTTCCTTGCTTCTATCTGTGAATATTCAGTGAATATAGAATGCCTATTGTAAATAAAAGGAAGTATATTTAAACCTTTAACTCTTACTATTATTATTGAGTCTGATCCTAAAAATATTGCAACAAGCTGGTAGCAGAGGATGGTTAATTGACTCAATAAAAACTTAAAAATGTCTAAGAAAGATAGGCCCAACACCAGGGCCTACAGCAAAGAAATAGAAACAGAAAAAGAAATAATCAACGAATCCACAAACGCAATTTCGAGAGAATCCGAAGAATACATCACTGAAGACGAAGAAATAAGAGATGAAAATGATGACCAGGAAGAAATCGAAATAGAGAATAACGAACTCAGGTCAGAGATATTAAAACTATTAAAAAGACAGAAGAATGATGAAAGCCTCATCGCGAACCTCCAAGAAATGCTAAAGAACAGCGGAGCAGCGAGAGAGAAAAACATCACTAATGAGAAATCTAAAGACACAAAAATAGTGAGTAATACGACTGCAGAGAAAGTCATTACGAAGAAGAAAAAATGTGCTCCGGCGCGAAATTTTGAATGGCAGCCATCTTGGTTTCAACAGACCTCCGAGATGAGCGAAGCAGAGCCAATCAAAATGCTCAGTTCAAAATTTCTGGCGCGAAAAACGTTATCAGACAACGAAAATGAAAAAGAGGATTCAAACTCATCGGAAGAGTCAGAAACGGAAAGTGAAGATGACCCAACAAGATCCCAAGTAAAGTCAGCAATGAAGACGCTTTTTGCTGCATTTGGGCCAAAACTAAAAATTACCAAAGAGCCACCGAAGAAGCGAGCGAGCAAGCCGACACCTCAAGACCTGCCCGCTCCCTTCCTGACTTCGAGAGCGACGACGCCCGAACCCAGAGGGCCTTGTCGACTCCGTCCTACACCACAGACCGAAGCAAGTGCCAACGCCCCCAAAAGAAAAAGAAGAGCAGCCGCCGTCGTCAGAACACCCAAGGCCGAACCAGAGACCGACTCGTCTGAAGAGGAGCGGAGCGAACGAGCCGCAATGGAGAGAACCTTCCACGACGACGCCGAAGAAGAAATGAACAACGCGCATGCGCGAAACTATGCAGACGGTCCGGGAAGACATGAACTGGCGAGAGAACCGCGCAGACTCGTTGCGAGCATCCCCATGCCGTTTTGCAATTTTCTACACTTGCGAGACCACGGACTACCTCAGGTTGTAAGTAATGGACAAAATAATGTGGGAAACTTACCCAGCGACTTCCCAAAACTAAGGGTTGATGGCATTAATTTGCAAGAATGGTATCAACAGCTCCAGGTTATATTTATGAAAGAAAATTTACTATTTTTTATCACTAGTCCCCCAAAAAGACCTTGGACTTTAAAAATAGATTGTTTACACCATAGGGCATTTTTCTTAATAATATCTAGTGTGTCTCCTGCAATGTATCATAGCATCAAACCAAACCTAACTGTTTCAGAAATTATTCAATGCATGTTTAATTTGTTTCACAGCGACAGTGTAGCCACCACCACAAGAATGTCTAAGGATTTCTTTTCATCTAGGGTGAAACCAGGGGTTTCTATAAGTGAGCATTTGATATCTTTAAACAAAATAAGAGCTGAACTGCATTTGAGGGGGGGAGGTGATTTCAGACCAAACAATGAAAAGTGTTATTATCAATTCACTTGATTCATCATGGGATAGTTTTATGTCACATTTAGACACTATCAATCTAGGATATTTATCCATAGAAAGTCTATCCAACAAATTGATAGCAGAAGACAATTCAAGAAAAAATCGTACTAGCAATCACACAGAACACAAACCTTTTAGGAAAGTAGCTTTCCAAGACAAATATAATGAAACACTTAAATGTCACAATTGTGGATCCAGGGAACACAATAGAAGAGATTGTCCCAAAATTTCAAAGGAAAGACATAGGTCAGAATATAGGAACAAACACAATTATAGACAGTCTTCCATAGATAGACATAGATATAGAAGCCCACCAAATTACAGAGAAAATAGAGGGGGCAGAGAAAATTCAAAGGATAGAAAATCTGGTTCACTGAATGGACTAAATAAACAAGACAACGCTAAAACACAACAAAATGAGAACAACAATTGGCTTATTGATTCTGGAGCAACTAATCACACCACTAATAACAAAAATATATTGTCTTCATTTACAGAAGATAAATTTGTAATAAAGGTAGCTAACCAAGAAAAGGTTCAAGTATTAGGCAGAGGGAACGTAACCTTGCCTGGTCTAGGAAAAATAGAGGGGGTATTATTAATACCTGAAATACCTCATAACATACTAAGTGCCATAAAACTAAGTAGAGACTCTGACATTAATACAGTTTTCTCAAAGGGAAAAGCGACTTTGGAGAAGAATAAAATAAATGTAGGCACTGTGATGATTAAAGGAGGCCTACCTTATCTGATAACAAAGGAAGAATGGTTGCATAACATTGATTCAAATATAGAAGATTGTATTGAAGCAGACGATGAAAATATTAGCAACAGTGACAATGATGAATGTAAAATATCTCATGATCATGCAGATGCACACAAAGAAAAAAAATCAAAAATAGGTAAGCCAATTCATGATGAGTGTGCTCACATCTTACATAGGAAGTTAGGACATGCCAGTTTTCCTGTAGTGCAAAAAATGATTGAACACGCAGAAGGTGTCAAAATAAAAAATTGTGAAAACTATTTGGAATGCTCAGTATGTAAATCTACAAAACTAAAAACTAGTCCCAGGCCAAGAAAATCTACTAGAACAACTAACAAAATTTTTGACTTAGTACACATGGACCTAGTTGGCCCATTAACTCCATCAATCACTTATAGAAAACGTTACTTCCTGACAATAGTAGACGATTATAGCCGCTATGGGTTTGTTTACACATTAAAACACAAAGATGAAACCTTTCAAAAATTTAAGGAATTTTACAAACGCATAGAAACACAACACAATATCAGAATAAAACAAATTATGACAGATAGGGGATGTGAATTCATGTCCAAAGAATTCTCCCAATGGTTAAAAGAGAGGAATGCTACATTACACGTCCAGTCCATTTTCTGCGTTCCAGAACGGGATTGCAGAGAGGAAAAATTCCACTTTACAAACCATGATTAGGTGCACATTGGAGGATGCTGGCTTAAGCAAACAATTTTGGTCAGAAGCCTTACATTATTCAAATTACACACAAAATAGGACCTGGTCCAGTATTGTAAATAAGACACCATATGAAGTAATGTATAATAGGAAACCAAAATTAGCACACATGCACATATTTGGAGTCACTGCAGACGTACACATACCTAAACAGTTGAGAAGGAAGGGAGAAAACGTATCCAGAAGACTCAGATTTATGGGATATGAAACTGGCACCAAAGGGTACAGATTCATTGATAATAATAACAAATTTATAGTTTCCAGAACAGCTGTGTTCCATGAACAGGCCAACTGGTCTAAATTACATCTTAATGAAATATTTCCAAATAAATGCAAAGATACAAAATCTCATGAGGAAGGGACCATAGAAAAACAAAATATCAACAAATATAAAAGCAAAAGCAAAACTTGGACAAATAGCCAACACAAAATAAAGACAGACACACTAACAAAAAAGGAAGCAAGATATTTGCATGATAACAATAGCAAACCTGAAAGAGCCATTAGGAACAACAGAAATCAAACACCAAATAAATACAGAGATTACATAATGCATATGGATGGTGAACCGATAACACCTAATACATATGAGGAAGTGTTAAAACTTCCTCATGAAGAAAAAGAAAAATGGGAACTTGCTATGAAGAAAGAGATGGAAAGTTTACAAGGATTAAATGTATTTACACCTGCAATTGTACCTAAAGATAAAACAATTATTGGTACCAGGTGGATATATAAAATTAAGAACTTAGAAGGAGGCAATACTCTATACAAAGCTAGATTAGTTGCACAAGGTTATGCACAGAAATATCCGGAGGACTATACTGAAACGTATTCCCCCACAGTAAGAACTGAGAGTGTCAAAACAGCTCTAGTGGTAGCATCAGCACTCAACCTTGATGTATTTCAATATGACATACAGACTGCGTATCTACACGCGAAACTAGATAAGGAAATATATGTAAGAGCACCTCACAGTCAGTACACCAACAAAAATGAAATTTGGCTGTTAAACAAAAGTTTATACGGATTAAAACAATCAGGTAAAAGATGGTATGATTGTTTAGTAAAAGTACTTAAGACCATGGATTTCAATGCTACCACTGCTGATAACTGTTTTTTTGTCAAAAAGGGTGATAATTACACTGAATTTGTGTTGATTTATGTAGATGACATTTTGTATATAGGAAAACACAAAGAGAGAAGAGAAACTTTTGTAAATAAGTTAAATGAACATTTCTCGTTGAAATCTCTAGGTAAAGTGAACAAATATCTTGGTGTCCAAATTAATAAGACTAGAAAGGGATTCAAACTTACTCAGAAAGATAAGATTATAGAACTTTTAAATAAATGCAATTTAAACAATGCCAAACCTTGTGATACTCCTATGCAAACTGATTTTCTTAGAAATACTGATGAATCTTCTCCTGAATTCAAAGATAACACATTTTATAGATCAATCATAGGTTCACTTCTTTATATATCTAATTGGACTAGACCAGATATCGCCTTACCACTCAATTTATTATCCAGACACGTCAGCAAACCAACAATGTATCACTGGGAAGCTGTTAAAAGGATTTTAAGATATCTGAAATGTACACTAGATTTTTGCTTAGTATTAGAACCTAGTGATAATAAAGAACCAAAGCTTGCATGTTACGCAGATGCGGACTGGGCTGGTGACACATCATGCAGAAAAAGTACATCTGGTTATATTTTTCTCTTAAATGACTGTCCAGTTTACTGGTACACTGGTAAACAAGAACTAGTAGCCACTTCAACGACAGAAGCGGAATATGTTTGTTTATCCAAAGCTGCAAATAACCTTGTATGGTTTAATGATTTAATTTCAGATGTTTGGAAAAAACCTGCTTTGCCTTTTGTTATGCATGAAGACAATAAAGCAGCCATTGAAATATCTAGATCCGATGCCATTGGACAAAGGTCCAGGCATATAGATATAAAATTTAAACATGTGAGACAATTATCTCAGGATGGATTTATTAAAGCAGTGCATTGTGATACTTCAGAACAATTAGCTGACATATTGACAAAGCCTTTACCTTCTAAACAGCACAAATATTTAACTTCTAAATTGTATGTCTTGTATTGTCCTGAATCTGAATGTAATTGGTGTTGTATAACGAATCGGCATTTAGAGGGGGATTTGTCAGATGTAAATGCCTTATTCTATAATGTGTAAATAGTATATGAATGGGATATCAGGGGTTAACTTATCCTTCTATTCTTAATGTATTCATATTTCACCACTCCCTCATATAGCTCCACCCACTGTATATATATAAGGAGCCACCTTCACCCTTTTCCTTGCTTCTATCTGTGAATATTCAGTGAATATAGAATGCCTATTGTAAATAAAAGGAAGTATATTTAAACCTTTAACTCTTACTATTATTATTGAGTCTGATCCTAAAAATATTGCAACACCATTTCCCTTGGTATCTTTTCTCCATGCCTGTGATATATGGTGGAATCTCTCATGCTCATCATTCACTGCCCCACAGTTCAAAGGGAAATACTCTAAATGCAAGTGTAAATTTTCAGTGACATGTTTGCACCAAGTGCTTTATAGGACTTAAGCAAATTTTCCACATGTTTTTCAGTCATCTGCCTTGCTGTTCTCAAAGTGAAGATAAATTTATACATTTCCATGTGGTACCATTTTCATTGTTCTACCGTACTTGAGAGGTTCTACCGTTGAAAAGTTATGAGGCATCATGATCATTAGACACCTCCCTCCCTTGTAGACAAATATACTCGTCTGTGTATAAATCTTATTGTGAAATATCTTGAAAACTTTAGCCAACCAGCACCTTTATCACCTGTTTTCTAATTCATCTCATCAAAATATGTAAATTTAACACATTTTATCTCGGTGGTCAACAATTTCCCAAACTTTGTAGACCAATGGAATTTACCTCTTACTGTTGGATTAGACACTCCACTCATGCAATGGTATTACTAATTAGCAATGGTATAAGCAGCAGCCTGAAATCTTTTAAATTTAAAAGTCCTATTTAAAAGTCTCCTATCACCATCTTGAGGTTATAGTAGAAATTGCAATGTGCACGTTGTGTTTTGTGTGTGTGTGTGTATGAGAGAAAGAGAGAGAAATCTACATTTATTTTAAAAAATTATTACTTTATTTATTCTAGGAGTTCAAAATGGCATGTCCTCATCACACATTTTCACCACAATATATGAATAAAGTTGGACCTGGATCATCTAAGCCTCCTAATAGTTTATGGAGCCTTGCCTACCACGGTGCCCATGGGCATCTTCTGGGCTTTCAGACACCCCCCCACAATTGCCAATTTGGAAACAAACAAACAAAAATCCTTATTATACTCATAGACCAGAATAGGCCTGAGAAAGGAATACAGTCAATAAAAGAAGACATAGGTGTGTAAAAGGTATTAAAAGGCAGAGGAAGGCATAGGGAGACATAAAACATTACATAAAAGTTACAAAATATACAATGTTGACTGAAAATAGGATAAATTAAAGAGGGTGCACTGTTAGATTGTACAACTTTCCGTGGTAGCAGACTAGGGGCATGTACATCTAGATGAGGCTAAGAAGTCATCAACCAGCAGATTATGTGTACTTTTGTATACTGGCAACACTGTATGTTGTGGCACAGTTGATGCCCAAAAGTAGCAGAGAAATATACAATTGTCACATGTACCCTGGATACTTGTTGAGGATGAAGTTGACGTACCTGGAGAACATGCCAGTGTTCCTCTATGCCCAGAATTGCAAGGGCATTACCATTCTGAGAATAGCGTTTCTGCATTGTGCTTCCTGCATGGTTGAGGGAGAACAATGACATCGTGGAAAAAAATGAAGGCCCTTCGGTTTGCTATGGGGGAGGGAAAATACCTGGGATCTTCACTAATGAAGTTTGGGATCCTGGTTAAGTTAGACTGGCATTGTTATGCACTGTTTATGGCCTGCTCATAACTCATATTAAGGAGGAGAGACACAAATATGTCATAGAGGGGGTTTAGTCACAATTATTTCTTTTCAGTTGGATTGGAAATTATCACTTAGTTGGGGATGGAAAAATCAGGGGGAAGAGGGTTAATCTAAGGTATATATAACTTTTATTTGCAGTCACAGACCAAAATACAAATATAATTGCAAAAGAACGTGGGGAAAGTAACATCAATCTAATCTAAGGTGACAGCTTAGTATGGCCAGCCACAATTTAGCCTCCACTTGCATGAGGTGGCAACAGGACACATGCTTAGAAAAAAAGAACTTATAGAGATAAGAAAGCTTGGAAGAATTTTTATTGTCCAAGCTCTAGAGAGGCAAAATTGTAAAAAAAGAAAAGAAAAAAAAGCCTAGCCTAACACCTTAAAGAAGCTGTGCTAGCTGTTGTAGTGGATAGAATAGAATTTGAATAGAAGAGCTGTAGGCACTTAATGGCCATCTTTTGTCCTAAAGCTTTTGAGGGTGGCAGATGAGCTCTTCTGTTTACTTTGCTGCTTTAAAATCTATGAAGGCAGCATATAAAGATGCCACCTTGTGGGAGGAATATTTTTCGGTAAATTGCTAGAATATTACACACCAATAGGTCATGATTGACCTTCCCTGGAGCCAGTTTTAGTTTAGTTTAGTTTTAGTTTACTTTATTGTCATTGCACCTTGCACAACAAAATTAAATGCCATCTTCAGTGTACATTATAACTATAAAAATAAAACACAAACACACATCCTTCACATTCTATACAATTGAACTGAAACCCCCTGATATTGCATTAATATTGCACTATACAGTAGAATTCAATATGGTTACTGCCCTGGGATATAAACTGTTTTTCAACCTATTTGTCCTTGTTTTTATTATCCTGTACCATCTTCCAGATGGTAAAAGTTCAAAAAAAAGGGTGCCCAGGATGAGATGGATCTTTAAGAATCTTTTGAACTTTCTTAAGGCAGCGGGAGCTATAAAGCTCTTCCAAAGAGGGTAGAGGGCAACCAATGATCCTCTGGGCAATGACGTTAACCCTCTGGAGTGCTGTCCTATCTGCCACTGTGCAATTGGCACATACTACACAGGTGCAGTAAGTTAAAATACTCTCTATGGTGCAGCGGTAGATGCTCACCAGCAGTTTTTCATTCAGTTGTTGTTTCCTGAGAAGTCTCAGGTAGTATAATTTCTGCTGGGCCCTTTTGACCAGTGCTGCAATTTGAGTGCCCCAGGTCAGGTCCTCTTTTATGCTAACACCCAAAAACTTAAAACTTGTTCCACTTGGTCTCCATTGATAAGCAAGGGCTGGAGTCTGATCTGTTCCTTCTATAGTCCATTATAAGTTCCTTGGTCCTATTGGTGTTAAGGACCAAATTACTGTCTCCACACCACAAAAGCAACAGGTCCACCTCATCTCGATAGGCAGACTCATTCCACCCTCCCCCCCCGAGATGAGTCCCACCACTGTTGTATCATCTGCAAATGTAGTAATAGTATTACTAGCATGAGTGGGAATGCAGTCATGCACATAGAGTATAGAGTAAGGGACTCAACATGCAATCCTGTGGTGTACCAGTGTTAAGAATAAGGGATGAAGAGATATGATTACCTAATCCGACCCTCTGAGAGCAGCCAGACAGGAAATCCATAATCCAAAGGCAGATTGAATAAGAAAGTCCAAAATCCATAAATTTAGACACTAATCTATGTGGGAATATTGTGTTAAATGCAGAGCTAAAATCTACAAAAAGCATCCTCACATAGCCCCCCACCCCGCTGTTCCAAATGAGTCAGTGCAGTGTGAAGAGTGATGGCTATAGCATCCTTTGCAGATTTATTTCTTCTGTATGCAAACTGGTATTTATCAAATGTATGCCAAGACCAGAAATAATGTGCCGCAGACCAATTTCTCAAAGCACTTCATGATGAAAGGAGTGAGTGCCACTGGACTGTAATCGTTGAGGTTATTGATAGGGAACTTCTTTGGCAGCAGAACAATGGTGGAAGCCGTCAAACAAGATGGAATAGTGGACTGGGATAAAGACTGATTGATGATCCTGGTAAAGACTCCAGCAGTCTCTAAGCACTCGGCCAGAGATACCGTTGGGACTGGCAGCCTTTCTAGGGTCCACAGCCCTCAGAATGCTCACCTCCTGTTCCTCCATGATGAGGTGAGGGCTATAATGTGCTGGTGACTATATTTTAGTTGTTTCCACTTCAAAGCAAGCAAAGAAATAATTCAGCTCTTCTGCCAACGAAGCATCCCTCTCAGCAGGGATGGTAATTTGTTGAATCCTTTGCCACACCTGCCTGTTACTATAAAAATTATCCCCAATCTTCCTCTTATAATCATTCTTGGCCTTCCAAATACCTTTCTTCAGACTAGCTCTGGCAACACTGTATGTTGTCCCATCACCAGACGTAAAGTCCTGTCACGCAAGAGGCGCTGGACTTTTTTGGTCATCCAGGGCTTCTGACTGGCATAGATCCTAATACGTTTATCCTCAGTGATAGTATCGGTGCAGTGCTTGATATAGCACAAAACAGCTGCTCATCTGCAGGTAATTTTCCTGCTCCAGCCAATCCTGGCATTTCCATCTAGGTGTCTTACACTGAGCTGCACTCATTAAGCAGTTACACAGCTAGTTATAAGGCAGAAACAGAAGGTAGCTAAATCAGTGGTCACCAACCAGTGGTCCGTGGTCCACTGGTGGTCCACAGAAAAATTATTTGCATTTTTTATATTGCACTAAATACTATTTATCTTTTTAAAAAAATCATATTAGTGGTCCACAGGATTTAAAATTATGAATTTAGTTGTCCGAAAGGTTGGTGAACCCTGAGCTAAATAGTCACTATTGATCCTGGCCACTCCTGAGCTATGGATTTCAAAGACTTAACACTGATAAAAATAATCACTGATGAATTTGACTTTCCAGATTGAGGAAGATTGGGAAATGGATTCACTATATCCAACTGGAAAACAAAAGTAAAGAACCGTTCTGTTACAACTTACACTAGACTTTAAAACTACAAATGCTGTGGAGATATTCAGAAGAGTCTCATGACTTTGGGGAATAAAATTCCACTGTTAGGAAAGATCTCAATTAATTTTAAGAGAAAGCCTTATCATTAAGAATCAATCAAGGATATTTTATCCTGGTCGGACCTGAGACAATGATCGTAGTGACTTACAGTACATCAGAAGCCATTGTGGACATTCGGAGAGTGAAATACATTAATAGACTGTTAACAGAGGTCTTTGAAGTTTACTTTGCTGTTGGTTTTACCCGTTAACCATGTTTCCATGTAGTAGATAGATGTCAGGCTAAGTGGGTTGGGAAAAGAACATTGTAGAAATTTATAAACTGTGTGCCTGTTTGGCAAGGGGGAAAGTTATTATCTTTGAAATGTATTTATCAGCATTCAACTGGGGGGACAATTTATGTATGTTTAGATTTCTATGCACTTTTTTGTAGTCTTGTTTAGTTTGTTTTGCTTTTGTATTATCTTCTCCCCCCCCCCTTTTTTTGGAATGTGTATTTTAATGCTTTGTATAATAAAAAAATATACTAAAAAGAAAAGCTACTCTTCTGAAAAAAATACTTGCTTTCCATACATAAAACGCTTAAAGAAGACATGCTATTTGCAGCCCTTTTCAATGAAAGTTCATCTTGATGCTAAACCTTCCAATCTTGGGAACCCCTTTTGTTATTGTGAATGGAAATATAGTTTAGTTGCATTGGATATGTATCTCTAATTAGCCAAAAGGCCAGTTCCTTTATAATTAATCAAATATCTGCTTTTTTTTTTGCCCAACCTGTCACTGAGGTTCTTCTCAGAATAATACATGTTCTATGTGCTGCAAACTGCAAGGCTTCCATTTTGCTTGATATACAGATCTCTGAGAAACACTTTTCTTCATGAAGATCCTGAAGACACTGGAGATATTTATCTGTATGTAAACGGCATTAAGAAACTTGTTCTAGCAACTCATTCTGGAAACACCAGTTTTCATGTATTATACCTGTGTTTATATGCCAACTATTTTGTATGTATACTTGAGAATTAGGCTTTGAGAAGGAGGTATCATAATTCCTGACAGGTCCAGGCTAATTTGGCTCCTTTAAGACACCTGAAGTCTATTTTACCAGTTCCTATCCCATATGAAAAAATAGTAGGTAAGATTTATTTCTGACAGTGATACTTATGTTCAGTTCACTTAAAAATCACAGATTATAAAACTGGAAAATACAATAATATTTTATGCCAAATAACTTGAGTCCTCAATGGAGCATTTCATTAAAGAACTGAAAGAAAGGGAAGAAATCCCCAATACATGACCAGCGCATATTTGTAACATCCGGAGAAGTCTCTGAGCTGTGACAGTTCTGATTTTTTCACACTGAAAAGAGGAAAACAAAAGATCAAACAACCCTTTTAAAATATCTGTAGAATTGTTACCCTATATAAAGACGGGGGGAGGGGGGGAGGGGACAGCCAAATATAGTCTTGTTCTGCAAAACTGGGTAAATCCAAAAGACCATTTAATTACTGTACCCAGTTTCATCATCTGCCAGAGAAAGTGTATTGCCAGGTACAGTGAATTACTGACAGGTAATTCTCAATTTACAACCATTTGTTTAGCATCTGTTTGAAATTGCTAACTTTTCAGATGACAACATCCCCATCCCATCCTGTCAGAACCTATCCTTCCATCCCTCCCCAACATCACAACTGATGAAGCTTCTTGGATGAGAAACAAAACTTCTTCCTCAAAGGAAAAACAGTCCAGTTGCCTTTGAAAAAGCCCTTTTGAGACAACTATGATCTGGATGACTGAGAGTCTCCACAGACACAGCACTGAAAAAGGTTACTTATGACTGGTCCTCCCATTTATGACTGTTGTAGCAGTCCCACAGTCACATGATCAAAATGTGGACTGCACACCAGAACTACTAGAAATTCCGTGCAACCTGGGGAACGAGAAGAGCTTTGGGGGCCGGAGCGTGCCACCGCTTGCAACCAGTGAGGATGCACTTCCGCCAAGTGATGTGGCCCCCTGCTCCCGCCATATCTGCCCCTCCCACCTACAGTATCGATGTCATGGCCATCTGCGTCACAAAAAATATGAAATAATTTTGTTCTATTTTTGCCAGGTTGTTAAATGAACATTGGGAAGGCTAATAGAGACAGTGATCCAATAACTGGAAACAGAAATAAGAAGGATGTTAGCCTATAGGAGATACTATTTGATTATTTGGCTGATTATTTAAAAACTGGCATATATTGGTATTAGACTGCAAAATGAATGTGTTACTTAAACAATACAACTATATATAATTTTAAAAAAACAAGAGGTCTTACTTCAAGTTCACAGAACAAGACAGGGCTACAGTAACGATCTGCTAGCTTCCAGACAGCATCCATATCCACACTGATTTTATTCATTCTACCTACTATTTTTTTAAAAAAGACAAGAAAAGAAGACATTTTCAGAATCTTTTTTCCAGGTATTTTTGTTTCTTTTATTTAATATCAATAATATATTATTGGTAAAAATAGTAAGCATTTATATTTAAGCCCTGAATAAAAACCCTGACCATTAAACACAGCTGATTCTGGTATAACAAATTGCTAAATGGTAATAGATTATTAAGTAAAAGTATACAAGTATGCAAAATGGAGCACTAGTTAGTTGTCAGAATTTAAGTACCGTGTTTCCCCGAAAATAAGACAGCGTCTTTTTTTCTTTCGACCCCCCCACCCAAAACCGGCTAGGGCTACTTTTTGGGGTTGTCTTAATTTTTTTTGAGGTGCAGGAGGGGAGGAGCGTGGTCACCTCATGGCTGCTGGGCCCCTTAATCACGACCCGCAGATCAGCTGATCCAGCAAGGGCCGGGAGTTCTGTCTCTCTGGGCGCCTGGAGATGTTTCCGGCACACTCTTGCTAGCCCTAGCCCTTCCCACGCCGCCAGGTAACCTCGCAGCCAAGGGCCCCTCTCTTCCGCAGCTCACCTTGTGACTATGGAGCAGGTGGTGAGCACGGTTTGCACTCCACCAGGCCTGGATCTTGGGTGATGCTCAGGCTGCTGCTACGATGAGGCAGGCCCCCAGAGACAGAATTCCTGGCCTTTGTTGGATCAGCTGATCCGCAGGCCGCGATTAAGGGGCCCAGCAGCCATGAGGTGACCGGGGAAGGGAAGGGCTACCTCCTGTGCTGGCCAAGCCCATTTCCTTCACTAGTGCTTATTTTCGGGGCAGGGCGTATTTTCGGGAAAACATGGTAGCAACCTGCTACATTTGAGATAAAGTACTGGTTGTTGAATAGAATAGACTGCCTGCCAAGTAGTGTTAGATTTGATAGATTGTTTTAAGCAGCAAATGTATCTCATACATACCACCAGTAACCAGAAAGCACACTTTTCCAAGGAAAAAGTTTGCATCTACATGTATAAGGGAAACTTCTATATCTTCAAAACTGGCAAAAAAGCAAATAAAAGGAAACAAAATGCAGGGGTTTTTTTACAAATGCAAAGAAATCCTTTGCTATATTCATGATATAGTGATAATAGCTTTTAATAAATCATAAAAAATTAGAAAGAGGCCCCATTGGTGAAAATAATTGCTCTTTCAGTTTTTACATAATCTCTTCTATATTACTGAATTCCTGAAGGAACAAATTTCTCTAGATAATATTCAAGTTTAGAAGGAAAAAAACCCTTATTATTTTAATAATATTAGCAATTTATTAAATAGAATTTCATTTTATTTTTTATCCCTGTTTTGTTTTATAAATAACTTAAGCCAGAGAACATACCTAATGTACCTAATTTTACATACTTTAGAATATTTAAAAATGCTTATAGCTTTCACATGTGGAGGACTTCCTTGGGTTGGCTCTTTGGTTCTATTATTTTTGCTATGAGATTAGTTGAGTCTTAGCTTTCTAGTATTACCAGGTGTGTTCAAGAACTTGATTTGAACTATAAATTGCCTCTTTTAGGATCCATTCACTGAAGGATCTTCTAATTATAATCTATTATCAAATGATAATCTATTGTCATGCATGCAGTAATTTCTTTCAGTTAAATGTTTTTAGTGACATACTGTACATAAAACACACAGAATTAAAGTATACAAGTGATTTCTTTAGGTAATACTTAAATTAGTCTAAATTGTAATTAATTTAGTTGGGGAAAACAGTAATTCAGTTCAAAATACAAAACAAATTGAAATGCAAAGTCAAAAATAGAAAAAGAGCAAAAGGATACATAATTCAAGGGCATTGGCATGAAAATTTAAAGTAATCTTCTCTGAAAGAAAAGGTTTAAAATATTTTTTTTCAAAAAGGTCCCATAGGATTGGTCTAAAGAGAGGGCAGAGGTCAACTGGATCTAGACCACAAAGCAGGGGTGAAATGCTACCGGTTCGCTCCAGTTTGGGCAAACTGGCAGTAAAAAAATGCTTTAAAAAGTTTTTTAAAAAGTTCCGACGATCACAGCTGGGCCATGCAATTGTCGAAACCTTCTTTTTACTTTTTTAAAGCATTTTTTTTACTACCTATTCACCCGAAACGGTAGTAAAAAATGCTTTAAAAAAGTAAAAAGAGGTTCCGATGATCGCGCGGCACAGCTGTGATTGTCATAACCTTTTTTTTACTTTTTTAAAGCATTTTTTTACTATCTATTCACCCAAACCGGTAGTAAAAAAATGCTTTATAAAAGTTTTTTTTTAAAGTTGGTCATGCCCAGTCACATGACCCCCCCCACCATGCCACACCCACCAAGTCACGCCCACAGAATTTTACATACTTTAGAATATTTAAAAATGCTTATAGCTTTCACATCTATTCAATGCAAATAGGTAAACTTATGTTCCCCCTTGAGTTTATTACGCTTTGCCCAAATTAGCAATTAGACAAACAAATCCCTTCTCACCTTCTGTCAAATATATTATTTCTGTTCATACCTGTATTTGCTTTGAACATTAATCATAAAGACAATCAAATCAATCCTTGGTCGAACGTGGTTTCTCTCCACAGGTAAAGGAAGAGAGGCTGCCAAATGGCTAAAAAAAGAAAAAAACCTGCATTTTCAGTCAACAGTCCCAAACCAAGTTTGTTCTAAAGAAGTTTTATTGGAAAAGAAAATATTAACATTAAAGTATTAAACTAAACTACAGCACTTCAGAAAAAAAAAATAGTCGCAAATGTAACATAGTATGATTACACTTAAGTACTAGCTATGTTGTGTGATTTTATCTGAAGATTAACTTCTTCTGCTAGTTCCAAGTGTATTGGGCTACAATCGCATTATAACAAGCCAGAAAGTGACATAAAACTGTTATATGCCAGCTATTGGCAAGAAATATTATTAATACAATTGCTGAACAATAAAACAGCTCCATTAAATATTCAAAGTCTCTACTTCAGTCATCAACTAGCAAACTATTAATTATCTAGTTAGGATTAAACCCCCCCTTTTGGGGGGGATAGAAAATAGAATGTATTGGGGCACTGCCCAGATCATTCCCAGAAATTGATAACATAATCAAAAGCAAGGGCTCTGCAGGGGCAGATTGAACATACAGTATATAGTATTTCCTCATTTTTTAGCATGGTACTTTACCATAATACCATAGACCACAAATAGTCATCGTTTTAGATTAACAAATGTTGTATAGAATTCCACAAAATGTAGTTGAGAACAAAAATTCTGGCAATAATAAAAGTGGAGGTTTTTTTCTACTACTTACATATTTATTTTCAAATCTTGCTTTTCCTTAAGTATAGTTTCTGCTAGTTGCTGCTGGAAAACATCATTTGTTCCCACCAACTATTAATGAGGAAAAAAGTTAGTTCAAATAGCTGCAAGAAAAACAGTGATCAGTTCTAATCTGCTATACTTTTGCTGTCCTCATTCTTCTATTATCAAATTCAATTAGTTGAATTTTATCAGACTCAATAGAAAAAATAGCCATTAACTGGGAGGAATTTAATAGGCAGTCTTTATTTTCAGGTCACAAATGTGTTGTTGTCAATACTTCCTTAGTTTAGTTTACTTGGCAACATTCAAAAAGCGATTTTCTTTCAGTATCCTTTTTCAACTTCCCAATCTAGCCTATACAAAGATATTCATTTCCTTTGCAGTCCCAAAGGTGCTTTTTTTCAAGAGGCAACTGGACTTTCTGGAAGCCCAGTTGTCTCTTGAAAAAAGCAGCTTTGGGACAACCACGACCTGGATGACTGAGAATCTCCATAGACATCCACTTTGCAGATTTCCCCTTCGGATCGAGAGGGGTGACTATTCCATAAGCGAAATCATTCCGCAGGATGTCGCTCCTTGGAAAGTTTCAGCGCAACTCCCGTGTCAAGCTGAAAACACCCAAATCGCTGGTTAAAGCGGGCTAAAAGGAGACGGACCTGGCGACCACTGGCTGAAGGACGGAATGGCTTTTTTTAACCGGTTTTCAACTCAGGACCTCAGAACCGATAACCGGAGAAGGGACGGCAAGCGCAGACGTTACCCGCGTGAACTATTGTTTTATAGACGTCACGATACGTACCAAAATGGTCGCAGAATTAAGTGTTGGGAGTTTGCCAAAGGCACTCAACGTCGACATTATCACAACTCAGAAAAGCGCATTCTCTTTTTCAAACTACCGCCAACTAGCGTCGCCGTGACGTCATCATATCGTCGCCTGCGGGCGGTCAAGAAGATGAAGCTGGAAGACGGATTCCGGAACTAGACCGCTTTTTTTTGTTTTTTACTGCGCATGTACATTCGGGCGATTGCACGGAGCACGTTAAGACTGTGCGCATGCGCGCTACTTCAGAAGCCCTGGTTCTGTTGCTGATCTGCGCTGCAGAACCTGATCCGGGTCCGGCGCTTTGGAGCATGCGTGCGTTAGTCTCGCTGTTTTCCCTTGGGCAGTGAGGGATAAGTACCCGGAGCGCTGGGCTCTCGTGAATGAAATGATTGTAACCACAAATGAAACTCTAAACACGCACTTTATATAAAAGAGGAAATGTTGTCACAGGTTTAATTTCTCTTTTCGGAATTGCTAAGTCAGCATGGATAACCTTTCCTCGAAGCTTGCATGCAGCCCTTTTGCTCTTATTGGATACCAATAAACTAAAAACTGATGGCTTGGAAAGCCGCATGAATAAAAAAACTATAGCGTCACTACCCGTGGAGACACATTCCATTAAAAAGGAAAGAGAGTAAATTATATTACAGACACCCCTCCATTGTGCAACTATGACTCTTGGCTACCAAGAGCACCACCTAGTTTTCATTCAGTTACTCTGTTATCAAGGCAAGCTAAAAATTAGGGCTGCTCGTGAAACCTAGGCTGCAAAGAACATAATGCTGCTGCTTGTTGCATGACCTACTTAATTTTTATTTGCTATCTCAAGGGGAAAACAGAACGCGCTCCTGTGCCCTGCCTCATTCAGAGGCTTGTAAAATTCCTCTGCTGTTACCTGTCCCAAGTGTTGTACTGTAAGAGAAAATTGTTATCCCTTGCTTGAAATTTCAAGTTCAGTTCTCGATAAGAATCAGATATTTTGAACACTGAATAGGTTAAGAATAATAGAAAAAAATAAGCGATTGTAATTCTCATACTGAGTTTTCTTTTATTTTTTCTCTTTAAGGAAATAGAGTTAGCCCCAAATACTGTTTATGTAGCAGTAAGGTGTGTTTTACTGTAAATTTTCAGGTTTTGTTAATGGATCCAAATACACAAATATTTTAATAAAGTTTTACTGTAGTTTTTACAAAAATCATTTTGTATATTAATTTGTAAAAATAAATATACATATTTAAAGTATTGATTTTAAAGGAATTTCTTTTCTTTAAAAGCATGGACTGTTATGTCCCGATTATTTATAACATTTATATACCTGTTTCTAAACTTTTGGTGATTTACAGTAACACTGTATCTAATCATATTAAGCCAATTGTTTGTAGGAAGTTAGCACCCACCCCTCTCCTGGAAGAGTGAAATATTTTAGGAAATATGAAAAAGGCAGAATATTATATTTCCCTGGGATAAGCATGTTTTGAAGCAGCTCCCATCTTCCTGCCCCCCACCCTTTGTCAATGGGCCATTAAGGCTTGGGCCAGTCTATTCTACATAACAAAGATCTACCTCCTTCAGGCAGAGCCATAGTAGGAATTGCGAAAGATAGGATTAGCCCTCTACACAATAGCAACAGAAACTAACACAATGGGACCCATCTAGACGAGGCTCACCACATGGCACCTGGGAAGATTGCATCAGCCAGCAAGACCCCCACCCCCTGGGAGTCTGACAACCAATCAGGATACTCTTTCGTGGCCCCAAGAAATGCAGAGCCAGAGAGAGCATAAAAACCCGAGGATTTTCTGTATCTGCCCCTTTTCTGTTCAGGAACTCAAGCCATGTGATCCTGTCCACCATTAAACCATCTTTCCAAGCAGTCTCCATGTTTCCAGTGTCTGTTTCCCCACTTGGAGCAGAACCCAGAAGGATGTTTCTTTCAACAATTGGCGACCCAGCGGGACTCCAAGCTAACCTAACCAATGGACCAGGCCCAGGTAAGCCTCCCTTGCTAGCAGCAGACCCATTGAGTCTGTGGGCATGTTTTCGTGGACCTTGGCCATTTGGAACTAGGTTTTAAAGGGGTTTTGAGTTTGAGCTCAAAGGCTGCTTGGAAAGAAGGTGAGTACCTCTAAATTTTAATTTAAAGCATGGGAAAAAAGTATGGGAAATGTGTGTATGCCTGCATGTGTGTGAGTGAAGGCCCTTCTCCCAAGTACAGCTGGATCTTGCTTCCTCTGTGCATTTCCTAGCCGCAGAAAGACTAACAGTCTGGAGAGCATGGGGGTTTTGCCAGAGCACAAGACCTTCTGTTAGGGAAGGAGGAAGTGTGTGTGTGGGATTCCACCTGGAAAACAGTCTGATTTCACCTCTTTGAGTGACCTCTAGCCGCCCCTCTGCCTACTGCTAGCTCCACCGAGCCATGACCGGTAGGATAGAGAAAGCAAGGGGGGGGTTGCCAAATGTGGAACTTTGTGTTTAAAAGGAATGGAAGCCAAGCGAAAGCCAAGCGTGTGAAAAAGGGGGGTTAATAAATTGTGAAAGGGAAACCCGGTTTTGTCCAGCCCAGACACGGGGTGAGCGTGTGTGTGTGTAAGAGGAGGTGCCCACACCTGGCTGCAGGGGTCAGCAGGTCCTCGCGGATCCCCTTTTTGGATCCGAAAAGTTGTGGTGATTCCCTAGAGGAAGGGGCCCATACTTCGCAAGGGAATCGAAGTCCTTCCCAGAGCTTTTTCCTCTGAAAACTGAGAGCGTGCCACCCGGCTAAGTCGAAGTGATCCTTCCGGAGAAAAGGAAAGGGTCATGGGTAGCGATAGTTCACGGGTGGCGGGGACCCCAGTAGATGAAGTGCTCGCGGCCTGGGACGCCAGGCGGGTGCCCATATTGAGGGGCATGGATAAAAGGAAATTAGGAAAATTGTGTCAAAAATGGGCTTTGCTAAGAGATAACACCGGGAGACAAATTTGGCTAAATAAAGGTACTTAAAAGAAAAGGGAAATATATAAATAGGAATGTTGGGGGTTTTGTTTGTTTTGTTTATTTGTTTGTCTCTGTCTTCTATGCAACCACGTGGTATTTTTAAGATTTGTGCCTTCCCTAATTTAACTGAGATTTATGTGGGAATGATCAGTGTGTGTGAAATCTCAGAGTTCTGTTGTCTTCTCTTTGTCTTCCTTGTTTTATGTGTGTGTGTCTTAAGTCTTTGTGCACCCTCGAGGTAATTGTAACTGTAAAATGTATCTGATCTCTAGAGACAAGAATTTTAAATTGTTAGGAAAAAAAAAAAGGTTGAAGCAATGAAAATGGGGAAGAGAGAGAAAAAAGAAAGAAAGAGCCTTTGCCCTGTGTTTGTCTGGCCAACAAACACAGATTAAAGAGAGCATTTCATTTCATTTCTGTTTTTTTTCTCCTCCTCTCTCTGTATCTTAAAGTAATAACTCAAGTTTATGAGGAAACGTTTTAAGTTTGTTTACAAGAAAAAAAATCAGTCTTGCATTTACTGTATGTGTTTAAATGGGTTTTACCTGTTCATCTCTTTCCTGAAGCATGTGAATCCAGTTTTTTCTTATCTGTTGTGTCTCCATTTTGTTGAAACTGCATTATCTGTTTAGTAACTGCAATACTGTTGTGTTGTTTCTTTTCAAACTCTGCCTGCAAGCTATCTACCCCCCCCATCTCTAATCCTGTTACATTGCCTTTCCTGGGAAGATTACCCACAAAAGGGAGGAGGGGACCCTGTTCTAATGTCTTTCAGCCCTGCACAAAGGACTCTGCAACCTGTGGAAGCAGAGCACATGGATCCAGATGCTGCCTCCAAAGGAGACCCTCCATCTGTTTGAACCAGGAATTGGGTTTGAATCCAGTCTCCACTGAAAGTCAGCACAGCAACCAGAGTGGAGCAGACCTTTCCAAGCCTGACTGACCAGCCTTACCACCAAGCATGCTACCCAGCAGACATGAAAGAAAAGACCCTGAGATGTACAAGTAAAGACCAAAAGATTCTTTTCAATTCCCAGAAGACAGCTGGAAAGACTATGGGGGAGGGTGGAAATTCATTGTAAGGTTTTCTTTCTTGTCTCATTTATATTGTAATCAGTTTATTGTAAGAATTGTATTTGAGAGTGATTGCCACAGCAAGTTATGTACACTCTAGATTTCTGTCTGGTGGAGAGGAGAAATATGTCCAAAATGTTTGTATTGCCTGTATTGTAAAAGTAGCTGCATACACATGCACACACAGAGAGACACACACTATTCAGAATTAGATTGAAACTATTCCCTTCCCTTACCTCCACACAAAGCTTCTCCTAGGTTGATTTTTGCTCTGTGGCACTAAAAGCCCAAGGAGTCATATCTCCCTGCTAATTCCATGGGGGAGGGGGCAATCCCCCCTCAGGCAATTTCCTCACTTGAAGAGACAGCAGAAAAGTGATCTCCAAAACCCAAGCCCTGACTGTGACTCACAAATGATGCTGCCCAGTTGCCCAGTAAAGGAAGATATATTGCACTGGTGGTCTCATGAGTAGAAATCCCAGGGCTCATTATGTGTAACACCCAAAAAAAAAAAAAAAGAAAAAAAAGAATGGATATTGTACACTGGCTAACCTCAATTTGGACTCACAAATCCTGGATGCAATAAAGAGCTAGGGCAGGTTCAGTAACCAACCCTTGGAAATGGGCAGCCTGCAATTTAAAGGAAAATCATGGCTGTGAAAAATTTTGGGACATGTGTTTGCTTGAAACCTGACTGGAAGCTCACAGAAAGTAATATCTGAAGTCTGAAATTAATTGGCATGGAAAATTGGATACTGTAAAATTCTTACAAGAAATTTTTTCCTGGCTGCTAGACCTTCATGGTTGAAAGCTTTTGGAAGCCACTGAAGGAATCCTTTTCTGTTGCCTCTATCAATGCCTCCCCTTTGCATTAGAAAAATTAAAAGCACCCATTAAGCCTCCCTGATGTGATCAATTTTAATCTTTTGCCAAGAACTTGTTTCAAAACTCACGTTTTGAAAAAAAAAGAGTAGGGATTGTAGGAAGTTAGCACCCACCCCTCTCCTGGAAGAGTGAAATATTTTAGGAAATATGAAAAAGGCAGAATATTATATTTCCCTGGGATAAGCATGTTTTGAAGCAGCTCCCATCTTCCTGCCCCCCACCCTTTGTCAATGGGCCATTAAGGCTTGGGCCAGTCTATTCTACATAACAAAGATCTACCTCCTTCAGGCAGAGCCATAGTAGGAATTGCGAAAGATAGGATTAGCCCTCTACACAATAGCAACAGAAACTAACACAATGGGACCCATCTAGACGAGGCTCACCACATGGCACCTGGGAAGATTGCATCAGCCAGCAAGACCCCCACCCCCTGGGAGTCTGACAACCAATCAGGATACTCTTTCGTGGCCCCAAGAAATGCAGAGCCAGAGAGAGCATAAAAACCCGAGGATTTTCTGTATCTGCCCCTTTTCTGTTCAGGAACTCAAGCCATGTGATCCTGTCCACCATTAAACCATCTTTCCAAGCAGTCTCCATGTTTCTAGTGTCTGTTTTCCCCACTTGGAGCAGAACCCAGAAGGATGTTTCTTCCAACAGTTAAAACAATAAATGAAACACAATATTCAAAATAGAACAATAATGCATCAACTCTGCACAAATGAGTGTCCTACTCCAAAAATTAGTTGGAACAGCCACATCTTTTGCCCCATTCTAGAAGGTCAGCTGTGACTTCCAAGGAGACTCATTTGGGTTGTATCCTTTAAATGCTTGTTAGTATAGCTTTATATAGCAGCAGTTTGACTTCTGAATATATAGCACCACAGATTTGAAACCATAACTCAAAACCCAGAGGCTCAGGGGCTTTCTTGTCCATCCTAGTCCTTGGAAGAACACCAAAATAGAAGGGAACTGCATTGACCTCTTAAAAATGGCTTTTATTTTTGTACTGGAAACAAATTAAGAAAAATCTTAATTTTTCTATTGTAATTTTTATTTTATTTTTAGTTTATGAGCAAAGACTACAATTTAAAAATACAAACAAAGCAAATAAATTAAAAGCATGAAATCAAATCAGGTATGTAAATGTATAAATCCAATTAGTAAATAGTGATGCTAGTTTTTTATCTACTAAATGACAGCCAGCCAATGTAGGTTTGGGTGAATTTCAGGCTTTTGACTTTTAATTGTAATGAAACAGCATCTTAGAAGTTTCTATGGAAATATCTATTGATAAGAACGGTAAAATTATGGACTCAGTAAGGACTTGAAGACAGCATTTGAGAGAATTCTGTGAGAAAAATTAAGGAGGAAGCAAGCTACAACCTTGATTGGTTTCCACTTCCTCCAATACTACTTAGCAGCCCTGGATTTTGGGGTTACTGAATATTTTTTCTTTTCAAGGATATATCATATATATTGTCTCTTAAAAAGAATTCTGTTAGTCTATCACAGTTCATTGACTTCTAATCAAAAGCATGTTCAGTCCAGAAATAAACTTCTTTGCAATCACTGTAGAAAGTTAAAATGGTATTCCAAATGTAAAATTGAAGACAATAGGAATGAGTCACTGTTTAAGAAAAAAAAATATGGAGGAAATTTAAATGGATAAACTCAAGCAGACCAATATTTGGAATCAAGCTTATACACGTTCCCTCAAATAAGAAAGTGTTCGAGATTTACAGTGCTATGCTAGATATGGAACTTCAATTTTGGTCCCAAATCCAGAGTACTTTTCTGAGTAACAGACAACAAAGGCAGATGTATTTCTTTAAGAAGTTGTTCAAAATGCAGGAACAGCTTCCTCCTCTTTGCTATTATTATTTGACTAACCCCTAGAGAAATTCATGCTAATGCTGCTCAGTTCTGCTTGGAAGCCTGAGGGGGAGAGCACCAGAGAAGGATATGGAGATGGATATGATTGCTTCCCCCCCCCTTTCCCCCTTAAGATTTTCATGTTATGAAAGAATGAAAGGAGTAGTTGTCCAATAAATATAAAGATTCCATGCCTGAAGGTAACTGTCCACTAGGTATTTAGCCTTGAAGAGTATTCCAATCTTTTCCCCATTTTGGAGACAAAATAACATTCAAAATATTAAGGCTTTTTTTACCTTCAGTTCAATTGTATCCAATTCTCAGAGAGTGCCTGGAAAAGTGCCTGCAGTTTTCTTGGCAAGTTTTTTCAAAAGTGGCTAGCCATTGTCTCCTTTCTAAGGTTGAGAGAAAGTTACTAGCCCAAGTTCACTCAGTTGCCTTCATGCCAAGGTGGGACTAGAATTCAGTCTCCTGGTTTCTAGCCTGTTGCCTTAATCACTATACCATACTGGATATCACTCAAAACCTATTTTAAGCAAAGATAAATATCAAATATACTTTTGCAATATTGCTGTTTCAATATTATTAAGTTGCTTTTTATTGTATACTGTGGAAGTTTGGGGCCAACCAATGGAATATGAAGAAGATCGATTTTAGCTTCTCTAAATCTACTCCCAAAGGAACAACAATACATCCATAATTGCAACAGTACTACCACTCCAAAATTTGAAACTGTGAAGCCAATCACTGTGATGCTAAATCTCGCAAACCATTATAATTAGTGTGCTTGTCTTTAAAAACAAACAAAGGTGCACTACAGAAAATTAATGAGCGTTTAGGAGGATAAAAGCAATATTTTTAAAACGTTTAACTGATTCTGGAATAAACTTTTACAATCCATATATATAGTCCATGTACTCAAAAATATTTGAAAAGATTAACAAAATTCAAGTTCATGTTGACAGTATTGCAAGACTGTTTTTCACTAAATGTTTAGAAGGTCTGTGTAGGGCAGGGGTCAGCAACCTTAAACACTCAAAGAGCCACAAAAGTCCTAACTGGAAGCCCCCATTCAATTCTGGAGCCAACCGAAAGTCTGGTTCCCCCATCATAGTCTCCTCCTAGCGCAGCATCCTTTTTCCTCTGCTGACCGGACGTCTGGTTCCCCCATCATAGAGTCTCCTCCTAGTGCAGCATCCTTTTTCCTCTACCTGTCCTAACCGAAAGCCTTATCAATTGTGGAGCCAACCAGCAACAGGTAGCAGCAGCAGAGAGATGAAAGAGCCACATGTGGCTCCAGAGCCGCGGTTGCTGACCCCTGGTATAGGGTGTAAAGTCAATCTCCAAAAAGCATTTCCAAGTGTGGATGTAGTCCCTCCCTGCAATACTTTAAGTACTAGTCAAATCTACAATAGTCCTTGTGTTAAAAGGCTGACTTTCAAAGCTGCAGTGCCGTGTTTGTAGTGCCAAGTGCTCCAAAGCACCTTTGAGAGATTGAATCAAAGAGTCTGAGCAACCTTAATATTTAGAATAGATACTCAATCTGATGTTTGCTTTGAATTCCCTTTCTGTGGTCCTGAGTTTGAGTTCACCCTACCAACGTGTTCCAATATGCATGTGAAAGGCTATTATTGCTCTGCGGGAAAAAGCTTGACTATTGCCTGAATGTGGTGCTTGAGATGGGAGTCAGTGGGAAGTGTCATGTTTTAGCAATGCATTTGAAAGCATCTGTCAAATTGAAAATTATCTTCCAAAGCTTAGAGCATCTCTCAACCTCTTTCTTTTCCCTTATCCTTTGTATCACATGCAGAGAAGAAGGCTTGTTGCTATGACAACCGTTGATAGTCCTCATTTGCTTCGGCATTTTGATTGGTTGGGGACAATGTTGCTTCTTTTGTGAGGGTGAAAAAGGAGGAGGCCCACTCGAATGAGAGCAGGATGGAAAGATGCCAAACTGGTCCAGAGTGTAACGTACATCTATTGGGGGTGGGGGGGAATGGGGGAGTGTCCTTTGGCAACAGCAGATGATCAAGCAGTGAGCTTGAGTGTATGATTCACAACCGCATGCACCAGCATGCTGCATGCAGAGCAAGTGCAGCTCCATCTGTCTTCAATCTGGACCAATCTGCTCTGGCACTTTGAGGACTCTGGCTGCCTTGGGTGAAGAATCCCTTTGCCTTGTCATCTGACTACACAGCAGAGAGCGACTGGCCTTCAAAAGCTGCCTGGTACTAGAATAGCTTGCTTAGCAGCTGTGATCTCCTGAAGCAAGCAAGCATGGATTGAGGTAGGTGATGCATCTTTTGTGGCATTTCTGTGGGGATATGTGTACACAGGTTTTACTCGGTAGCCCTTAACAAGTCTTTGATCATGTTTTAAAATATCTTTGTGAGTTCTGTGCTGTGCTAATTCTGAACCTACTTCTGAATGCATAAAGATAGCATAATTAATAGGATGAAATATCTTGTTATTTTGTGGTACATGACTTCAAGTGTTTTAGAACTTCTGTTGAGCTTGAATTCTGTAGATGTGACATTCCTTAGATATACCACCAGTTTGAGACATCAAAAATGAATGTAGATCCAGCTATTCATGGTAGAGTAGGGATTAGAATGATTTTATCCAATTGTTTTATTTTGTGCCCATATGTCTGTGGAATACAAATATGCAGGTAAGGTCTACTTTTAGATTCATAAGAGCCATTTAAACATCACCAGCCATTTCATAAACCAGCAGAAAAAAATCTCACAGTATACATATGTTGAAATCCAGACATCATATTGGGAGAGGGATAGAAATGAGGATTATGCAAGAGGCTGAAGAGTAAATACTGTAAATTGCTAAATGAATTACTCTCTTTCAGATATATTTAATGCTAATAATCCCTACATTGTTTTATTTTGTTTTCTTCTATAGTGAGTGTTGAAAAATACCCTCTGTTCCCAGGTAAGTGTATAGAACTGAGGTCCTAATAACTTAGTTGTAATCTACATATTTTAGGGAATTAATACTGTTTACTCAATAATATTTGTGAATACTATATAGAGGTGGGATAGCAATAATAACCTAGAAGTGGGTATGATTTTTATATTGCAAAATGTAGATGTTTCAGGTCATTAGATAATACATTAGACAATAATTAGACACAATGGACAATACAATATTCTGTTTTGGTTTTAGAAGCTATTGCAAACAGCTTCTTGTTATTGTTTATTTCCATTCCAAGGATGATTTCAAAATATTTAGGGTCAAATATGCTTGTTATGTGGAGGACTTCCTTGGGTTGGCTCTTTGGTTCTATTATTTTTGCTATGAGATTAGTTGAGTCTTAGCTTTCTAGTATTACCAGGTGTGTTCAAGAACTCGATTTGAACTATAAATTGCCTCCTTTAGGATTCATTCACTGAAGGATCTTCTAATCTATTATCAAATGATAATCTATTGTCATGCATGCAGTAATTTCTTTCAGTTAAATGTTTTTAGTGACATACTGTACATAAAACACACAGAATTAAAGTATACAAGTGATTTCTTTAGGTAATACTTAAATTAGTCTAAATTGTAATTAATTTAGTTGGGGAAAACAGTAATTCAGTTCAAAATACAAAACAAATTGAAATGCAAAGTCAAAAATAGAAAAAGAGCAAAAGGATACATAATTCAAGGGCATTGGCATGAAAATTTAAAGTAATCTTCTCTGAAAGAAAAGGTTTAAAATATTTTTTTTCAAAAAGGTCCCATAGGATTGGTCTAAAGAGAGGGCAGAGGTCAACTGGATCTAGACCACAAAGCAGGGGTGAAATGCTACCTGTTCGCTCCAGTTTGGGCAAACTGGCAGTAAAAAAATGCTTTAAAAAGTTTTAAAAAAGGTTCCGACGATCACAGCTGGGCCATGCAATTGTCGGAACCTTCTTTTTACTTTTTTAAAGCATTTTTTTTACTACCTATTCACCCGAAACGGTAGTAAAAAATGCTTTAAAAAAGTAAAAAGAGGTTCCGATGATCGCGCGGCACAGCTGTGATTGTCATAACCTTTTTTTTACTTTTTTAAAGCATTTTTTTACTATCTATTCACCCAAACCGGTAGTAAAAAAATGCTTTATAAAAGTTTTTTTTTTAAGTTGGTCATGCCCAGTCACATGACCCCCCCCCACCATGCCACACCCACCAAGTCACGCCCACAGAACCGGTAGCAAAAAAAAATACATTTTACCACTGCCACAAAGTAATTTTTAAAAAGTATCAGAATGAGTTAGCACAGCACTGCAAAGCTCTGGAATTAAGTTCCTTTTTCTGATGTTTCTTTATAACAATTTTTATATTGTAGCCCTTTAAAAATTCCCCATATTTTTATCCTATTGGATTATACAAGAAAGCCTTTTAAAACAGGATTTGATTCTATCTCGGAAAAGAGGAAAATTGCTTTCTAATTTATTTACATTATGTCTCTGGCACAACCAAGAGTTTCACAAAACCAGCGGTTTGTAGGAATATAGCTTCTCTATTTTATTTCCCATTCACAGAACACAGGATTCTGTGAATGGGGCAAGGGAGGAATAAATGATGAAACTTGCATCATCACAAGGCACAGATTAAATGATTTTCATCCAATGCCATTATACAAATATTTGCATCCAATCTCACAATACAATACAAAAGGCCAGAATTTGCATTGTAATGCCACAATAAATACTTTGTCATTGTGACATCTCCATGGTTTGTATTTGTTATTTCTGGAAGGGAAACAGAACTTTGGGGCTCTGGAACATTCAGTTCTGTTGACTAAAAGTATGGATTTTCCCAGAATAGTTGAGTACTTGACCATAGCTGGACCATTTGGTTGGAAAACTATCTTTGACTGGACTTAGCACATGATAAAATTCATCAAATATGTCTCCCTGAAGATATTTTTTAATATAGCAAGACATTTAATAGTATACAGAGATTTAAATGAGGTCCAAGTTCATTTTTTTCTTGTTCAATCTGGACATTTCTACATTTCTTTAAAACAAAATTAAGATGGAGTCTCTTTACTCAAAACATATTTATTATTCCTAGGAAATTACAGATTTGTAGGATTGTGAATAATATTCCTCTATTATCAAACTTACATATTTTATTGTATTTTTTAGCCCAAGATTCAAACTATTATTTTTCTCCCCAAACCACTTACATTGATTAAAATATTGGTTTAACCACAGCATGAGTCTTGTGCCTAATTCTGGGCACTTAAAAAAAATTCAGACAAATTGGAACAGGTTCAGAGAAGAGAATGTTCAGGAGCCTAGAAATTGTAAAGACAAATTAAACTGAACTGGAAACATTCAGCCTTGAGAAAAAGCAAACTTGAAAAGATGTTACACAGAAAATCTGTTCTCATTCCAGAATGCAGAACACCAAGTAAAAGATTTAAGAAAGGCAGATTCCAGCTGAATATGAAAAAGATTAATAACAAAAACCCTTCCTAATGGTACAAATAGTTTAACAGCAAAAATTACTCTGAAGTTGTATTTTTCCGTTCATTGAATATGCTTGGCCAGAGGTTAAATATTTATTGGATATGCTTTAATAGATTATTGCACTAAGAGCTTTGGATCCAATGACTCTGAAGATCACTATCAGTTCTGTATTTCTATTATTTTTTTAAAAAATGCATAGATTTTGCCCTTGGGTTTACAAATTAAAAAGCAATGCACAAAGTGGATAGAGAGCTTCAATCAATAGAGTATTGGGATTTAAGTATTGTCTAGGACTGAGACACCAAAGTCCAAGTCACCTTTAATAAGGAAAGATTATTAGCTGATTTGGGACCAGTAGTATCTCTTAGTCCAGTCTTTCTCTCAAGGTTATTATGGTGGGAAAAAGCTGGTGGAAGAAGTATCATGTTTCTGAAAAAAAGGTGGCACATAAGTAAAATGAATCATCATCATGTGTCTGTAATTGGAGCATTAGGATCTATAAAAATGAAATTGTCAAAATAGCTGACAAAATTAGAATTATTTTATTTCAAAATATTTAATTTAAAAAATAAACAGAGTTAAAAAGTCATATAATATATATTTTCGCATAGCCAAACGTCACAGTTGATATCTAATACCAAATAAACTAGGAACAAAATTCAGTTCCAGATGGTGCGCAATCACTTTAAAAAGTTTCTCCAGTAAAATATGGCTTTCATTATCTTCCAGGAACAGCCAGCTTTGCTTTAAGCTAACTTGTCATGACTGAAAAGCAGCACCTTCTGGCTTCAGCTTCCTCACCTCATGGAATTGGGGGCTCACAAGCAGCTTCTCCAGAGATGATTTCATCAAAAGAGTTACCACTTATTAGAAAGGGGTCCTGAAGATACAGAAGTGCCAAGCCATATAGGGTTTTATAAATCAAAATGTTCATATTCTGTGGAGAAATGACAGAAAATCTTAGTTAGACTAGGAAGTGATTTTGGCCAAGACAGTGAGTTAGAAGTAATCCCCTCCATATTCAGATCATCACACAACTGCTCCAAGATAAACAAAGATCTAATGTATGACTACCTGCAAGGGTCGAGGCCAAAGATTGCTTGGGACAAGATCATTGTCAGCATGTAGACCTTGAAATTCATGGCCTTGCCAACTGCGGTAGGAAGCACTAAGACTGAAGTCACCCAATGCCCAATACCAAAATACATGTGGATTCCAACATTAAACCAGATCAAGGAAGAGAACAAGTTGTAGTTCTATATATATGGAGCAGGAGGCTATGGAACTTTGCTGTAACAGCTGTGTTTTTAGTTTGGATATTGTAACAAGATTGAAAGGAGGAATAAAAAAGTGCTTTAAATAATCGGTAAATCTATTTTGAAATATTGACGATTTGTAAGAAACAAATATACATATTTGTATAATTTATTCTGATATATTATTTTTCTTCTTAGGAATAGAAAAAGTTCTAAAATAAGATCTTAGAGGGGAAAAAAGGCCAGCTTCTCAAGGTAAGTTCCTTGGGTTTAATAGAAAAAAGATTATTTTATGCCAAATTGAATTTCATTGCATCATAGAAGACAAAAAAAAAATTGTGCCCTTTCCTGGACTGACAGGCCTTGTCACACTCACTTATGCCTTGGTCACCTCCCATCTACATGCGGCTGCCTTTGAAGGCATACAGAAACTTCAACTACTCCAGAATGTGGCAGTGCACACAGTAATGTAACACTCTGTTGTGCAAGCTGTGTTGGCTTCCAGTTTTTTCCAGGTGCAATTCAAGCTCATCATTTTTAAACCCCTATGTGCACTGGACCATGCTATTTGTGGGACTGCTTTTCCCTAAGGATATCTACCCTTCCTATCAGATCAGATAGGGTGGGCACACTCCTTGTTTCTTTCCCCAAATATTGTCATTTAATGGGAGCTAGAAGTGCACCTTTTTTCATGATAGCCCATGCCCTGTGAAACATCTTGCTCCTTGAAGTTCATCAGGTCCGGCTTTCCCCTCAAGCATTGGGAGAAAATTGGATGAAGTCACATTAGCTCAGATTGGGGCAGGTTTTTGTTGTTTTTAATATTCAATGTTTTAACTGGATGTGTTTTATAGTTTTTAAAACTATTTAATATGTCTTTTACTCTTTGATTGGGAGTTGCCCAGAGTTGGTGGAAAGGTAGGTACGGTACTTATATAAATGTTTTAGATTTATTTATTTATTTAGCATATGGCAATGTTTAAGATAAATAAATAAGATTGTATTTTTTCTATTCATCAATACCAGCTCTTCATATTTATTTTCCTTTTGTCTAGTGGTTATGCCTCATTTCTTGGATTGGTTTGTGCCAATGTATTTGATGATCTCAATTCTCATATTGGTGGGCTTTGGAGCTTGTATATACTATTTTGAGCCAGGACTTCAGGAAGCCCACAAGTGGAGAACCCAAAGACCACTCATGGAGCGAGACCTCCGGAAAACATTGATGATACGAGACAATCTAGCATTTGGAGTGCCTGAAGTTTAGTATTCTGCTCCTCAAGACATATAAACTTTTGGTTTGTTCAGGACAATTTCTTGCTACTCATTATGTGGTCAGTTCATAACTTCATTCTTTGCGATGTGGCTAGTTTATCTAAAACACACCTTTTAAATAATGTCACTTTGAAGCTTCTGGTTTTAACTTTTAATAATTAAGCTCTGTACATTATACCATCATTTGAAATTTTTGGATCCTCTGTAAAACGTTAATCTGCTGGAAATTGTTACACTTAAAGAGGAACTAGATGGTTATGTTTTACTCCAAGGGCAACCAGTATAGATTCTGGATGCTTTGAAAACACTTCTGACATTATGCCATTTTTAAAAATCACTTGGGTACAGTAAAAAAAAACCATCCTAATTTATTACATACTTTTTCACTTCCAGCACTGAGCTCAGATATGCTGAAGGACATATTCTGTGCAGGTTAAGGATGGAGAAAAAATAACCTACGTTCATTATTTAGAATGGGATCTTACACCCTTCCTTATTCCTAGAATTTTGAAATGCTGCAGTTTTCCAGTCCTCTGCTGCTATGTCTGTTGAAGTTGACAAGACTTTTAAAACTCAAATGCCCCATCTAGCACTATTCTTTCTATATGTACAATTGATCTTAACACTATAAAATGTAGAAGTGCACAGTCTACCTATGTACATCTTATATAAGAGCTTCTGAACTACAGACCATGATTGCATAATTCCAGTGCAATTGTCTAGAGCTACATTGTATATGATATAGGTTAGTAATCATGTAGAATGTTTGCACATTGTCCACATTTTCTTTAAAGCTGGTGTATAATTCTTTATAGCTGGTGTAAACATAACTACATGCACAAAAAGATTATTAATAATCTCTGTTTCTATGAAAATTACACAATAACAACCTCTAGAGCCCTATGTTATTATAAATATCCTGTTTTTGCTGAATTGCATTAAGGCATCACTGATTGCAGTTTTATTCCCTTGATGGCATAATATCTCAAGCTGAGCTAACTTAATACACTGGTTCCATTTATTATATCTTGGGGGCAGGAGCGGAATAGTATGCTGTAATCACCAGCTCTTCTTGTACACATTCCATGCTAGGAACATGTGCCTTTCTTTCTTCAATGTGCTCGCAGGTACACATTCCAAGTTAAGAATGTACAAACATTGTTATAGTATATGTATACAGTGGTACCTTGGTACTTAATGCTTTAAAATTTATCAAATCTGGTACTCAGTGCATTTTGATGTGAAAATTTTGTCCTGGTACTCATCATTTGTTTGGTACTTAACATACAAGCTAGAACTTGTCAGTGTCAGCTGCTTTGTGACTCATTACATTATTCCTTATGGGAAAAAATGGTTTGGTACGCATCGTTTTTGGCACTCATTGCATCTCACCGAACCAATTAAGGATGTGTACTGAGGTACCACTGTACTCTACTTCACAATTCCTTGAATATTGGACATCTTTCTGTACATTACATGCTACATTGGAATTAGTGTTGTAGCATAAGGATCTTTTTCTACATCTGTAATTTCCTCTCACATCTACCTCACCTACACTTCATTACATTTGACAGCTTCCATTGTCTAATGCAGTGCCATAGACCCTAACAACAATATAGCACAGAAGGACTTTGACTAGTTCGCTATGAGTTGTCATGGGTTCATAGCCGGTCATTCCTCTCACTTGAAAACAGCTGACCAATTTTTCAGCAGTAACTGAATTTAAGTATAGTACATTACAATTTGTGATACTATATGTAAGTTATGGTAGATATCTGAAGATACCATTAATATTATTAAAGAGCAGTGTTGCTTTTGTACAGAAGGGAACTTGTCTCAAAGCCCTTTTGCTGTGTCAATGTGAATATTGTTCCAGGCATCATTCCTGAAAGTAACATTTGCATGGGACTTCTTTAGTTCCAATATACATAACAGGTAAGAAAATTTCCACTTCTGAAAATAGCTAATACAGCAAAATGGATTCTTGGCTTGGAATCATCTGCTGGAATCATCATTTTAAGTATTCAAAGTGTCTTAAATTTTCCAAAATGTTAAGTGTTTCCAGTTCAGAGATTCTTGCACATGCAATGAAAGGGCCAAATTTTACGTTACAATTGCAACTTTTTGATGCTATCAAAGGGTGGCAAATTGCCATCTATTTTACAGTAGATGTAAAAATAGTAGGGTGGGGAAAGGGCAAGGAAGTATGCATTTTTCCAAGCTCAGTAAGTGCAGCATTCTGAGCCAGAAAGGGTGTAAGTAAACAAGCTTGCTTCTGCATTTATATCACCTGATCTATTTTTATAAGAAGACAATGAAGCAGCAACACCATAAAGTTTCTAAAATAATATCCTCCTCTTCCCATCCTGTATATAAATAGCCATTCCTCTCTGTCTGTGACTTATCCATTAGCACTGCTGCTAGCTACAGCCATAGTCTCTGAGTGATACTTAAGAGACCTCTTTTCTGAACCTTGATTCTCTTTTGTGGCAACTAGACTACCAATGCAAATGAACAACCCCCAAGCAGAGCAATGGGGTAGCAATAAGTCATTTATTAACAAATATAAGACTTTGAAACAGTATGCTTTCATAGCCAATGTACAGTTGCAATATGTGTGCATAGGGGCATTATGGCATTGATTTGCACTAAACCTTTCTTCTGTTCCAGATTTTTTCCTCAGGACTGTATCACTTGTTATAAAAAATAGAATGCATTTGTAGTATGTCCAATATCCATCCTGAATCAATGTTGTGAGCATGCTTTCACATGAGTGTAACACTACCCAGAGGATCAAAACAACCATTAAGGAGTGATTAAGCAATTATGTCAGTTTTCTGTAGGTGCTTTGATCTTAGTCCAAATAATTAGTATGGATATGTACTGTGAGTAAGCAATGCTATTTATCCTACTTTCCAACTAAAATGGGGGATGAACCCAGCCATTCAGATCAGTATGTCTAGTAATCATAATTTTGACCCTGATAGCTACAGAGGCTCATCAATTTTCTTGTAATATTTCCACCCGTTAATGGCTCTTTATTATTCAATAATGAATGAGAGATTTATTAACATTTGAGATCTCTGTTCTGTTTCTATACTTTCTATGGTAAGAGGAAAACTCCATTTTCAAACAGGAAACAAGTATAAAGTCCACAATATGTTTTCAATTTCTCTTCTTTTAACTATCAGGAAAAAAATTAGACAAAAATCCGATGTAACTAAGCTATGGAATTTTTAATTACCTATAAAAAGGAGCTCATTAATCCTGTTTTTCAAGATTACTGAAAATTATTTTAGAAGAAGGAGATTAGAACATAGCTGGCCTTTCATATACTACTGAATTCTCACAATGCCAGCTCATTTGACTGGGCCTGATGAACATCAATTCCAACCTTGAGGGTCAGTGGCTGCATTGTCTCAGGTCTTGGCTGCTTCTCCTGTTTTGTGCACCAATTCTTAACTGTTTAACTGTTGCCAAGTTTTATATTGCCCATAAGTGCCAGCTGCCTTGTAAACATTTTGTGTGTACAGTAGTGGCCAAAATTGTGGAAACCTTTTGGGGAAAGTGTATTTTCTAAAACTAGCTAATAACACCACTTTTTTTGAAGTAGTACCATAAAATTATATATCAATGGAGGATAATTTAATCAAGAATGTAATGCAATACCTTTTATGAAGGATTTGCTATTAGAATAGCAGTTACAGTATAAAGAAGAAAAGTGAAACACGTAGAAAAATGAGATATACAAAAATTATTACCATAGAAAAAACGAGATATACAAAAATTATCACATCAGTTAATATTTAGTTGGGTAACCTTTAGAATGAATTACAGCCTTACAATGTCTTCCCATGGAGTGAACCAAGTCTTTTAGTTTTGCAGCTGTTATAATGTGAAACCAAGATTGAATGATTGCTTCTATTAACTGGGTTTTATTGTTGGGTCGCTTCTGACTAACAAGTTTCTTTAGTCGGCTCCATAGATTTTCAATTGGATTAAGGTCTGGGCTATTCCCAGGCTATTCCAGCAGTAGAATATGATTATCTCGAAACTCCAAAAAAAGAGAGGTGTTATTAGCCATCAAACCTCAAAAATACACTTTTCCCAAAAGGTTTTCACAATTTTGGCCACTACTGTACAAATGAAATATTCCTATCTTACACAATAACTTCATCTGCAAATATAACACCAGTGTTAGCTCTGAACTCGTATAGCACACATAAATGGACAGCCATATGGTGCATTTTTTCTGAGAAAAAACACATTATTATTTATGATTAAAATAATACTTCTTTGATCATAAAACTCTTTGGCTGATTTTTAAAAAGTCATATTTAAAACATTCATTAATAAATAAATTAAAATATTGCTATTTCAGATTTTAAAAACCCATAAAAATCCTAATTGCATTTAACTAAGGACCAAACTAAATAGAAAGCATTAAGCATTAATTCTGAATAAATAGGAACAGGAGTACATATATCTTTGTACAAAATTAGGTCAATTTAAGGTATGTGGTACTTATTTTTGGATGCCAGATCTGTTCTGCTTTTATTTATTTTTTTTATTAGCAAAGAAACATTTTGCAAAGAAAAACATAAATGCCTCAATCCCAGAAACAATGTATTTACTTGAAAAAATGGGTATTGGGAGGATCAGGAGTTGAGTTTCTTTAAACTACTAGGAATTTTTCAAATATTCAGCCTAAAACTAAAGTCAAATCAGCAAGTAATATGTGCATTGTTTTTCCTCAATGAGTTTAAATCTGCTACTTGACAGTGTAATTTAAACAGCTCTGAAATATCATATTTTATGTCCCCTAAATTGATTAATAGTGAACAATGCTGATCTACTGTGGGGAGTGTGGAATTGGAGGGATCCTGGACTGAATCCAGTTGTACTAACTTCTCAGAATTGTTACGAAGGTGTTTCATGCTCTGGACTGGATAATTTATTGATGAACTGCATTGTGCTGATGATTCTCTGCCTTAGAGTTATTAAAGTTATGTTCATGTTGTTAAGACTGATGTTAAATGAATACATCTGGAGAAAACTCCACAGCTGTGCCTGACATGTGATGTTCATGGGGTGGTTGGAGTTTTTCATCAAGTAAACCTTGTACAGTTTTAACTTGTACAGAGATCCAGAAGGGTAAAGCACATGATGCTTCTTCTCTGTCATCATTGTTTTCCTACTTGGAAGAGTACAGAGATATAGTACTATACTGTTCACTGCCAAGGAGAAAGTGCTGAGGGCTGTAGATTGTGGTGGTCAGAATGAGGGTGCCTATAGAACTGTGGACCTTAGAATTTTGTTTGTGGATCTATCTGCTAATCAGATTTCTAAATCACCACAGCCGTACAAAATGGCCAATGATGCTACTCCTAACACTGTCAGACTATTAAATCCTATAATATTGGTCCAGATATAGAAACAGCACAAATAGCTATCTTAAAACAAAGCTTCAAAATTTGATCCAGTTTTTCCCATAACCTTGTCACTCTAATAATGGATAAATATTAGCAAATCTATGAAATATTCCTTCTTACAGAATATCATATATTAAGGGAACTCTGAAATTTAGCAATTGAGAGATTGTTAGATTGAATGAAGCTTTTGAGAATATTTTGTAGGGGGACAGAGAAAACCGAAAGACCATCTGACCATCACTTCTACCATGATAGTCTGTGTACCATTTTCTCCTTCTGTCGGATGATCTAGTACAGAACTGTGAATTTAACTCATTTGCTTCAGAAACTGAAATAAAATCTACAATAGCACTTTCTATAGTTTGCAAAGTAGATAATCAGTTTGACTTGTTTGCTGGTATAAACTGTTTTGATGAAACGTATTGTAATATTAATGGTTGTGCTTTATAATGGTAATGCTTATTTTGAACAGAATTCTAATAAACAAGTCAGAGTCAATCAATACAGTGTCTTAGTATTTTGTTCCTTTCACAGTAGACAAATTTACATAAGCATAATGTAGCCTACTGTTCTGTTTGGGACAAAGAATTTCCTCTTTTTTATGCATATGAACAGCTACAGGAATTGCAGGACCAAAATATCCATCAAACACAAGAGGCATAGTGCCTTGAGCCTATCAAAATGTTTTAATTTCTTTTAAATTAGAAAAAATAAAAATGAATAGATTATTTAATTACATGCCTTGCCTTTTGGCTCTGAAAATGTACACCGTACATATATAAAATACCAATACAAAAAACAAAAAATGCATACAATTAAAATTAAAAGTTCAGTCAGATATTAAATGCTACCAAGATAATTTAATAATCCTAATAGGAACTTGTTATATTAAATTATAAGAACTGAGAAAAGTAAATATCATTATATTCAGACAGCAACTTTTCTATGTATGTGTGCAAATTTATTATCTACATTTTAATTTTATATCATTTTCTATTTGCAAATTCTTGGATTATTTCATCAATGGATATTTATTTTAATAATTCACTTTAAACAAAGAGTAGAGCATGGGCCGGATGCATCACGCGCTGGCCACCTCTCCCCATTTTAGCAAAGGTGAAAAAAGCCGCAATACATCATGTGACGACAACATGATGACGTGAGTTTGACACCCCTGGTGTAAAGGTAGGTGATTTTAATTCTGTTTATGACATCATGGAACATAGGTAAGTAATTAATTCCGATGTAATTTATTGTAATTGGAAAAATGACTGTTTCTATTTTATAATAGTACCCAAATTGTAAGTAAATCTAAATGCAATATTTAATTTCAGAAACGTGTAACTAGATTTAGGTAATTATGTAAACCTTAATGTAATGTAGGCTAACTGATGATATTATTTATGATACATAACTTTTTAAGTAATCAGAAAACTGATATGTACTATTATTTACTAAAAGATATGTACATAAAAATATCAAAAAATCAGAACTGTGCAGCAGTATGGCTAATGAAGACTCAGCCACAGAGATCAAATGAATGAAGGTGAATAGGAGGCCAAATCACACATATAGTAATTTGTATGGGGTGGGGAGGCAGCAACCTTATTCTGAAAGCTTTTTGTTATAGAACTGGTGCACGCTTTAATCCTGATCAGGAATACATTAAAAAACCAAGATATCTGCCTGTTTTTTCATCTATTTAAATTGTATGATTATAGTATGTATATTTTGGCCCCATGTATTTTTTCAAATATAGCTAGCATTTGCATGGATTCATATCCATCTCGGATGGGACTTCTTGAAAAAATTTAACATCCAAATTCACAAATACCTGCAATAGGGGAGAATATATGTAGCTCAGAATGTATTTGACTTACCTTGGTCAAGATTGGTAGGACAAACCAGGGAGGGACTAGAACTAATGGTCTCCTGGTTCCTGGCTTGATGTCTTAACTATTACCCCAAACTGGCTCTCTTTTAGGTGAGAGAATCATGCTATATTTGTTTATCATGTTTATGCCATATATAAACAACCAGCAAACTTTGTTCTCACTCCACTGATAATGTTTGATTATTATTAATGCCTGATGATGAAACGTTTGCAAGAAGAAAAGCAAGATCTGTTAGGTGTTTTGTGCCAGCCATGGCAGTCTCTTCAAAGGCCACCAGATGGGAGGAAAGAGGCACCTTTGATCCCACTGGTGGGTCAAGGGGCTCCAGCCCCTGCAGCCCCATTGGGGAGAGTTAATGGCCCTCCAGCCCCCTCACACACATGGGTAAGGGAGGGGCCAGGGGCCCCTATAAGAACCCCTGCACAGGGGCTGCTCCCTGCTTTTCCCTTTTTCCCTGCTCTTGTTCTACTCTCCTATGGGACTGATCCATGGGCTCAATCCAGGCATGGATGCCTCCATGCCTGGGAATTTATTTTACTCCACTTTTACTTCTAAATAAAGACTTAATTTGATTGCATCCTTGCATGCTGACCTTTTCTTGGAAGCGCCCTCAACGAACCATCGTTCTTCGTGAGATCCCTCACAAGATCAGAGGATCCCAACAACCTAACATCACAAATATCTGTATGAGCTGAAATACTGGCAACCAATGATCAGTTGTGTATTCTAAGACACCATGCAAATTACACAGACATGAATGCACATGTAGGTAAACTGTGATATAATATTACTGAAAGGAACTGAAATGCCCACCATCTTGTCTCATTTTTCAAAGGGGGAACTTATTGCCTCTTTTTAAAAATGGATTTAACCTCATCTTCCATTGTTAAATAAAAGACAAAATACAGGATAAAAGAACAAAATCTTTGCCTCCACTTTAAAATCAGTTGAGAATAAAGATCTATTGAATGATGCTATGGATATAAACTAGAGCTAGCCAACATGGGCTACAACGCATGAAGAAAATGGTAATTATATGGTAACAAAAAACAAAATCTCTCTCTCTCTCTCTCTCTCTTTTGTAACTTTCTGCCATCAGCCAGTATCATCCAGATTTTGCAGCCAAGATGTGGTATGGTGTGCCAAATAAACATATTCCAGTGTTACCATTTAAAAACATTTATATGTTGGCATTAATATTATAAATGTTGCCCAGATAAACATGATTAACAAATATAGCATGATTCTCTCACCTAAAAGACAGCCAGTTTGGTGTAGTAGTTAAGGCATCAAGATAGGACGGTGAGCAGGGGGTTGGACTAGATGACCTCCAAGGTCCCTTCCAACTCTGTTACTGTTACTGAGACCATGAGTTCTAGTTGCTCCCTGGGCACAAAGCCAAATGGGTGACCTTAGGCCAATCACTCTCTCTGACTCCTAGGAAGGAGGCAATGGCAAACCACTTCTGAAAAGTCTTATCAAGTAAACTGCAGGGACTTGTCTGAGCAGTCTCTGAGAATCAGACACAATTGAATGTAAGGAAAAAAATCACCTAAAACTAAGGAAACCATCTTCATAGGCTTAGGTAGTTATTTAGACTTTTCCAGCGGTTGAAGAGTTAGATTAGAAAGAGTGTGGGAGATTCAAAGCCTGGAATGGAAGTAATGCTCGGATTTTAGGCCCTTTAAAAGTTACACAAAAAGCATATTGTTCCGCCTGTTCCTGCTGTTGTCCTCTGTAAATAAATGCTTGATACATTATTTCCATATGAAACTGGAGACGGCTACTATGAAAGTCAAAGGGTCTAGCCACTTTCTCCCAAAATTCCTGCCCGAGTACTTCGCATTTCAGTTCTCATAACCCTTAGCCATGTCATGTGATATAGATAAATCAAGACACTCAAATATGGCCTTAAAATTAAACCTAAAACAGGCAGAAGCCAGAGTCTGCGACAAACAGATGAAGGCATGTGGTGGTGAACTAAAGACAATTTTAATAGGATTGTGTGCACTTGCCACCCCTTTTCAAGTGCAACTTAAAAACTCTGCACATCTATCTTCTCTTTTTTGTCCTCTTGGGCTAGGAATAACTGACCAGAAAAGCATTTATTGAACAGTTACAGATGTTTTGTTTAAAACATGCCAATATACTTTTAAAAACTAAAAGTACATGCTTTTGATGTGAAGACAACTGTTCCTGCCAGGCCTCTGCTGGAAAAGCAGGGGTATTATAAAAAATGTTAGAGCTATGATACTGTATCTAAACGTGACATGATGTTTTCTAAGTTGTAGAGAAATATGTATATTTTCCAAGTTCTATCAGTTTCAACTCTTCTTCATATGGACATGTTCCCCTTATATAGAGATTACAGTATGTCCAATATATCAAATAGTACTCGGCACACAGGAGTGATATTTTTGCATTATTAAATCTACATCCATTTACTTAGCAATAAAGAATTGTCCAACTTAGGTCTGCTCTGCTGCATGGGAATTAATAATAACTGAGATTATTATTCCTTCAACCTTCAGCCCATATCCCCTTCTTGCATGAGCAACTAGTACACATGAGTTTAGCACTCTTCTAGAAGACAACCAGATGCAAACTAAACAGGTCCAGGACCTTTTCATAAGAGCAGTAGATTTATGTTCATAAATAGACCAAATTAACAGGTCAGTAGCACGGCTTAGTTCTTTGTTAGCTATGTAACATTCTGATAACCTGAAACATTCCAGGCATCTGCTCACAACTGCTCAGACCTGGCCTACCATGTTAAGGCCAGCAATTGCTGGTTGCTGGTTTTCCTACCTGTCATGTAACACTGATTAAAGGGGAAATGCAGCCAGGGACTCCAGCATTTGCTGCCTTTAAAGTGTCTCATGTTGAAATCATAAGGACAGCAACTGTCACCAGCATTGTCACTGAAGCTATTGGTATAGCACTATTTAGCAGGCAAGACTTCGTTTTTTTTTTGCCAACTTGGTGACTAGAGAAATGCCTGTCAATGCAGCAATGGGAAAAATTCCTATATACAATGCCTTTTCCTATATTTACTGTCTGTTCAGTGGTTCAGAAGAATAATGCTATTTGCTGTTCCTAGATGCTTACATGCGCTGAGATCTCCAGAACGTATTTCTTTCCTTTTTACAATTTCCAATTCAAAGTTGTTTATGAGTGCTCTCGTTCAAAGCCTGTGCCCACTCCTTGCCTCTGCATCCAGCAAAGTGCTGCTCCAAGCACCCCAGATGCTCTTTCTCCCACTTCAAGAGAATGAGAAAACACTCCACAGCTAAAAGAGGATGCAGTAGGCAGCGAAAGAGAAGAGCAAAACATTTGAAAGAAGGACAAACATATTCTTCATGGCATCCAGAAAGTTTGGATGTCTTAGGCTTAATGTGCCTTGTTAAAGCTCATGTAAACATCTTTATGGGATCCTTTGCAATCTATGAAAGGCTGTTTTGGGATGTTTCTGATGAGCATTCAGCTGCTTTCTGCCCTTACATTACCAGGTAAGCACTCATCATTCTCTTTCAGTATAAGAATCCTTTGAAAAAATAAGAAATGTTTGGTCAGAATGGCCAAGCTATATCTTAGACCCGAGAGCTTTTAAGAGGACTGAGAGTTTATTTCTTTCAATGGCTTACAGCAGCCATTCCCAATCAGGTGTTTTTCAAAAGCCCCGGGACTAAAACTTAATGGAATTCTGGAAGACATGGTAAAAAGTCTTCACACTGCACCGCTAATCAAATAAAAGTTATAAAAGTCTATCAAAAGGTCACTAAGCCTGTTGATAAGAAACACAATTAGGATGAGTGACAACCAGGAATTCTATTTCTTGTTTTTTTAATAGTAATTTTATTAAAGAATACAATTTACAACATTAAAAAATTAATACAGATTAAAAAAGAAAAAGAAAAAATTAGAAAATGCAGAAAAGGATAAATAGAAAGTAAAATTAAGAAACAATAAATAAGAATATAGTAAAGTGAAAGAAAATAAATATATAAAGAAGTGACAAGTGACAATTCATCACAAGTATAAACTATTTTAGTAACTTAGCACTTTCTCTTAAAATTCAGCAAAACAATCTCTTTTCCCTATTAAAAAAAACTTAAAGGTGTCCCTATGGATTCTACTCCACTAGTCATTGCCAGCTATAGTTGCTGACTTTTCCCCATATTTTCCCCCCATATCTTTTATCTATAAATATATCCATAAAGTCATTTTAGTCCTGATATTAGCAAAAGTCCAATAAGAATTAGCAGAGATAGCAGAATATAGATATTATAAACTTGATCAATAAACCAACTTTATAGTCCTTCTTTTTACTTCTAACAATATTGATCTATAGTCCTTTCAAATAACGTTCTAGAATTTGATTTCATTTTTTTCTTTGTCTCTTTTCAGAAAATTGTTCAAAATTTTAACAAGTCTCTTGTAAGTTCAATATGGGAAAGTTATTCATATCATTCTTTTTATTTGTTTATCCCTTTTAATTATTAAGACATTAATTGATTTTATTTGTATATCCAATGTAGTATTTCCTCCCAATATTCTTGTAACCTGTCTTTTTTAAACCCAATTTCAGAACAGTCTGTCTGGTCTGGTAAACTTGTTCTTCCATAACATTTTTTAAACACAGTCTATTTGGAATTGCATACCCTCTTAAAAATAACTTTACTTATTTATTTATTTGTTAAATTTTTATGCTGTCAAATCTCCCCTGTAAAATAACTCTGGGCAGCTTCTGACTAAACTTAAAAAAAAAAAAACTTCTGGGTCCATTGTTCAAAAATATCCTTTAACATGTACAATGATAAAATATTTTGCTTCATTCTGTATGACTAAGCCGAGTGAGTGTTCTTCTCCTTTAATTGTAATCTTCTAGTTCCTTCTAATATCCCGTTTTTTAAAAAAAACTTATCTCTTTTTTATGATTTCAAAGAATTTCCCATAGCAAGATTCTTAAAATCCAAAATTTTATTTCAAATTTATCTAGACCCCTAGTCCATTTGTAACTTTATAAAATCAAAGTTTTAATTTGCTGTTTATTCCAGAAAAAAAACCTTGCTTTTAACACTTAAACTTGTATTTAAAACTTTTTTCACTAGGGATTGAAGGAAACTCTTCCAGTGTTGTAAAAAACTTGTTGATCTAAAGGTTCCTAATAGCTGAAAAGCAGTTAAAAGCAATTTTAACTTCTTTCACTTCTTTAATCTTTCACTTGCTTTTATTTCATTAGGAAAAACAAAGGCAACCACTTGTCATGATGGATAAAGGTTGTACTCCCTCCCCACACAGGATCCAAAGGTGTATCCCAGTCTTAGGTGCCTCCTCTCATTGCAACAGCATTCCAGGATGTTCAGCTCGCTCACCTGGGACTGGTGGTTTAGGGTCTGTTAACCCTAGCTTGAAAAAGAAGTCCTTATTCGTGCAAGGTTCTCCAAAACAGACTCTTCTGGCTAAAGGCAAAGGGATTCCCAGGCCTGCTTCTAGGCTTCTTTCTCCTAAATCTCCAGGGAGCCATGACACTCAGGTTTCATGTCCTCCTTCCACTAGATACCAGTCACTTCAGCAGACAGCAGCTAATGGTTTGGAACAACAGAAACTCAGCTCCATATCTTTTACTTTTCATCAAAGCAACAGCATTCCTCCAACCAGCCGGCAACTCATTTGGCATCCCATGGCAAGAAGAGAATTCCAGAAGGTATCTTCAATGGAGGAAACACCAGGGAGTTTCAAGAAACAGCCTTTGCCATGTCCTCAGCTGCTATCTGGACCACAAACCTTGCCAGAGAGTACAGTTGAGTTCATTCCTGATGCACAAGTCAACTCGTCTCTTGACGATGCAATCCAGATTTCAGAGACAGAAACACCAGATTCGGTGAAAAAAATAGGCTTTGATAGCTTTCCATCATGTCAGAGACATACCCAAACCATGGGAAAGGATCTCATGAATTCTATCCTGGTAGAAACTATACATGAAGCCCAGGTTTTCATGGCCAGAAACGGCATTCCAAGAGTTACACTCAGGGGCTTATCAGGGCCTGTTAAGATACTCCCTCCCTTTCCTCAGGAGTGTCCTGAAGAGCAAGCTAGTATGGACCACTCTTTTATGAAAAATTCTACAACCATTTCTGTGGTAAATGCAACTGAGTCAGAATGTAAATCCCAAAATGGTAAGTGCTGCTACATATTATTGCATATATACAGTATATGAAATCAATGGTTGTAGTCTCTCAGTTAATAATGGCATACTATGGATTGCATGTTCCATGAAAGGGGCGTTGGTCCTACCTGAGACGCACCTTCTCGTTGGACAGAATAATGTTTTATTATCTTAGAGCAACAGCTCTGCAGAAATATAAAATCAGATCCAATTCACACACAAGAGTTATCTGTATCATTGTTTTGTTTTGTTTTTCATATTACAGGTAGTCCTCGACATACGACCACAATTAAGCCCAAAATTGTGATCGTAAATCGAGGATTATCTATATAGAAAAGGACAGACAATAAGAACATAGCATTCTAAAGTGGTTTTAAAATATAAGCATTAAATATGTAGTATTTTAAAACTAGCATTCTCCAACTTTCTGCCCTCCAGATAAGTTGAACTCCCACTCTAGAATTTCAGTCAATGTAGGAAGTCTATTGAAATCCATATTCAGACCAAACAAAACAGTTAATCACATTGCAGCAAATCAATGATTTAATCACTACACTCACATCAGACCGGTTCTTTATCTCATCTGATACTTTTACGCTACTCAATATCATTTCAATTGAAGTGACTGTACTGTCATATAGTGCTGTACTGTTAAGTGACAATAGCCATTTCTAAGAGACCTCTGATTAAGAGCAGAATAGATATTACTCCAATTGTCTGTGAACACAGTAAGTGATTGGTTCACCTATGAGAGCCTGAGCTTAGTGAAGGAAGGGTCATAATACATCTGTGAACATTTGTTCATGTTCCAGATTAGACAGTGTAGCACAGATAGTAGAATCTGCCTGATATAAAACAATTGGTCCATCTAAGTCAGTCTTGTCTATAGCAACTTTCTTCTACTTGTTCTTTTCCTCATATATTTCAGTTTTTTCAAATAATATGGAGAACATTAACTAGAAATGTCAGAAATGGTATCTGGTAGAACCTAGTTGAAGAAAAGTGTGCTGACTGGTAGATGTTTTTCAGCACCACATTCTCCAGGAGGTCTCTTTTCCACTCTAGATAGGAATTCTAACAGCCGGATCTGAGAGCTGTTGCACCCTGACATGCACTCTACTTAATAGTCAGATACAGTTTCTCTGTAGCCTAGCTCTCCTGTTCAATGCACATAATATCCACAATCCTGACTCCAAATTAGATCCATCTCCATTCTGAACTCTTGTTCTCCAAATATGAAATGAGAAAATAATGAATTCAGTGAATATGGTTCATTCCAGCTGATTGGGAAATTACTGTGCAGACATCTGGTCCAGTTATACAGATTCCTAGTGTTTCCTTTAGCACCCAGAATATTTTATATTTTAAGAAATCTTGCCTATGGGCATCAGATATCACGTGTGAGATTTTCAAATACATATGTTAACATATTTACCATAAAGTCATGCCTGCTCATGAAATTCACACATATATAAATTTCACATGAAGCAATATATACTGTATGTGTTTTGTAGAGTTTATCTTGGATCAGTGTTTCCCATTGCAAATAGGTCTCTGCATATTGTCAAAGTAAGTACAGATGCCAGATGTTTTTTCTAAGGCATTTATGCTTACTGTGACAACTGTGCAAATTCACATACATGATGTAGATGCCTACAAACACATGGAGACACACCAATATGCATTACTTAGATTGACACAAAGGCAGATTTCTCCCTGCCTGCATTATTGTTGACATGTAAAATCATCGCTGACATATACCATGTCTTGTCATACAGTATCTTATTACCTCTTATTGTTGTCAGCATCTTGTGACGATGAGTGGATGCAAAATGTCACAAGATTTATCATAACCTTCTTGAAAGCAAGTGCCAAGATGAAAATCCCTGAATACTTAGATGTGAAATAAATTTCCTCTTTTCCTTACATGTGAATGCTATGATTGATGAAGGGGTTAATGATCCTCATACATTAACTAGTGTCTGCCTCTAGAGATACTCGGCAAACAAAGCCATATGAATGCTGCCTGGGAACAGAGAGAAGGAAGGAGGGTGTTGAGACCAGGCAGAGAAGGAAACATTTATATATGTGATGGGGAGGGGACATGTTCCAGGCTACTGCTAACCCTCATATCCCAGCAGCACCTCCCTTCAGAAGCCAGTGCACAATTTAATGCACATCAATCCAATCAAGGTCTCCCAGATGCTTGAATGATAATGCTCTGGATCCTGGGAAGAGAGAGAGGCAGAGTGTGGGGGAGATTTTGCAGCGATGTTTAATATTCAGATCACGTGATCGTGGTAACAGCAGTAGCAGCAGCATCTTTTGCTTATCTGAAATATCCATTGGAGAAGAAAAGAAAAAGGGGTACGGACACTTACGGAAAAAACAAAGACGACCAGAATCTCATAGGCACCCGTGGGGCAGGAAAAAGTCAGGAGAAACCCCACCCGAAGGTTCACAGCCAGAGACAAAGAAAGATTCATGTTCAAAGGTAGGTGGTTCCTGCAGGGGTTTGCACGCTCTTTCTGGATCTGGCTGAGCTCAGAGATGCAGGAAGGGATGCTGTGCTCTTGCATGCGCTCTCAGCTCAACCATGCATTTGGGTTTGGAATGGAGACTGACCACTGCTTTAATTCAAGACTCCCCAGAGAAGCCTGCCAAAAGGAGACGCTACATTTCTTGTTCATCTTTTCCATCTGGTATCAAGAGGGAAGCAGGAGCAGCCGCCTGCTGCTGCTGAGCATCAGACACTGAGGCTTTTGTGAAGGAGGGCATTCATTCATCCCAGCTGGCCCAGGGGTGTGAGTACCAATTTGCAGCTGCAGCTAACATTTGAACCCACATGAGAATCCTCAGGGACTGAGCCTGGAACAGGGATGGAGGGATGGTAATGGGAACCTTCAGCATGGCAAAATGTATTGGTCTATGGCTGTTCGGTGGGTAATTGTGGATGACAGACCGGTATGACTTAGAATGCTGGGCAGTGGAAACAACTCTGGATCAGAGGAAAGGGGGGAAAAAGGGGTGTGATGGGATTGGGGTTGGATAACAGGAACAGAACGTCCATACATTAGCAGAGGAGAAAGAATGGGAGGGATAATAAATGAGCAAATACAAAGAACTGTCAGACTAAGGCAGTTTTTCCAAAACTAAAGCCACCCAAGTCAGTTGAACTAACACTTCCTACCCTCCCCGTTCATTGTGGTTCTTCTGGCTAGGAATGATGGAAGTTGTAGCACTGTCTATCTGGAGAAGAAACCAGGTTAGGGAAACTAGAGAAAGAAATATGACTGGTATTATAATTAGTTGCAGATATTTTATGGTAATTTGAAATTGCTGGGTGGAAAACCTGCTTTTAATTTACACCACCATAGGCAAAGAAATGTATCCTACTGTCTTTCACAGAAACACAGTAAGCCATCTCACATTAATCAGCAAGTTCATCCTAATCAGGGCACTGACCTCATTGGGTATCTAGCATGGATGGATTTTTCCCATTTACACTGAACCAGTCTTTTTGCAGTATATAAAAATCTATTCACAGAACTATGGCACAAGTCTTTTCCTACATTTCAACATAGCTTCAATATAGTATGAAAAAAGATAGGAGACTAACTGTTGACAGAATCAGCTCCAGTTTCAAAAGCTCGAACAGGCTAAGACAGAGACAGCCATCTGTTATAGATATCTGTGGGAGTGAAGCCCACTGTGTTTCAGAGGACTTACTTTTGCAAAGGCATGAATAAGACTGTGCAGTGATTTCTTTAATAATTTAAAAATAGAAGTCACTATTCAGATCTCCTGAGAAGCCATGTGAAGGGATTACTCACAATATAAAAGATTCTGCAAAGCTCAGGATCCCTTTTTTTGAAATCCAATAGCTTTGAAACTTTAGTCCTGAGCATTTGGGAAGTAACAGAGTCTTGATTTCATCCGTTTCTTTTATAAAAATGAGTTTGTGACCTACTTGAGAAGAGTTTCTTCTAAAACCTACATGTTTTTTGCATTGCATAGAAATTTAAAAAATAGTTTCTCAGTTCTGGACTGTTTTAGATTAGACTTTCTGTTAATAAAAGTGGCTTCCCCTGGTGTGAGTACTTTCTTCCCTCTGACATGAAGTTAGAAGACAAAGGAGAGATGGGAAGATGGAAGTGGGAAAGAGGAGAAAGAGAAAGCAACTTCATAATATGCTTTGATTGGTAGCAGTGGGAGCAGTTGGAAGCACTTTTGGAAACCTCTGTTATCATGTGACTCTTTAATTGCCTACGATAGAGTTTTTAAAGACTGACAATTAGAAAACTATAAGGAAATAATCTAAGTATCAAAAGCTTGGTTCCTGGGATATGTTCAATTTCCTTTTGAGATCCTATAAGTGAAGATTTCCACACACACCAAGAAAAATGGCATATTGTTTATGCTCTATCTTCTGAAGCTACTCAGGCAAAAGCCAAGAGGAGAGAAGAATGGTTTCCATGTATGTGTGGGACAGCAGATGTTATAGATAGATGGAAGGGAGGGAGGGAGGGAGGGAGAGATGAGATAGAAAGAAAGAAAGAAAGAAAGAAAGAAAGAAAGAAAGAAAGAAAGAAAGAACCAGACAGACAGACAGACTAATTTAAGTTTGGCAACAACTCCACTGTGTGACTTCCAAGGGTTTGGAGAAACTGAATTGAATAAGTATTTTGTTCTAAAGACAAATATTTAAACGTATTATGCCTATGCAAGACAAGCATATGACATGGTGTACTTCCATGAGCTAAGCTGTGATAGCAGGGGGAAGAAGCAAGACAGTGCCATGACTATCAGCATGGTTAACTGGAGCTGCCATCAATTTTTTGATCCTGCCCCACCACTCCCAACCCTATGGGTGCTCTTGGAGTTCTCATTTAAAAAATGACGAAGAAAAAGTTCTCTAGTAACCCACAAATTATATCACAAACTGAGATTGGGAAATGATTAAAAAAATTGCCAATTCTGTTTGGCTAGCTCAATTTGGCTCCCACATCTGCAGATTCTTTTCTATAGTAAAGTAAAGTCTGACATCAGTCTTAAACAACATTACCCATTTATTGAAGCAGGGCTGAAGATTCAGTGCAAACGGCAGTTGAAAATAATAGGAAAAAGAATTATTCAGAGGAGGAATGTTCCTGTCAATGAATAATGTTTTGGATCTTTTTCAGTCTCTCAGATACATTGGCCTGCAAGTCCCATAACTCCCAGCAAGGAATAATAAATTGGGAAATAGCATGGCCATTTTAATCCAAACAATCCAAGGCAATCAAGTAGAGGTAGCCGATCAATCCAAATAATTATTTTTAGTAGAGTAGTAGTAGTAGTAGTAGTAGTAGTAGTAGTAGTAGTAGTAGTGCATGGTGGCTCATGTGGTTAGCACACTGTTCTGATGATTGGCAGGTTCATGTTTGAGACCCAGTTGCTGACGTATGGCAGTGTGAGCTCTAGTCATTCGTTCCAGTTCCTGCCGACCCAGCAATCCAAAAGTGGGCAACCACAAGTAGATAGTTGAATACCACTTCAGTGGGCAACTTAATGGGAACATGAAAAGAGCCCCCACAGTGAAGTCAAATTCAATAGGTGAACTGAACAGCACCATTTGAACTGGCAGTTAATGTACAACAGAAAAAAAGACAGGTGGAAATTGCTTTCCTGATGATCTGGGTCAGGCAGAGGACAATGTCAAAGTATGTCAATGACCCATTCTCAAGACAGGGCAGTGGTCAGGAATATCAACCCCAAGAACCAGTGCTTATTATATTCAACTTGCTTGTGGCACATAATTTAATTTTTATTTTCCTTCCATCTGTAGGTTCAGCAGATACCAAGTCTGAAGCAGTTATGTCTGAACTGGTACCAGAGCCACGGCAAAAGCCGGTAGTACCAATGAAACCTGTCAGTATTAATTCCAACCTACTGGGTTACATTGGGATTGACACTATCATAGAGCAAATGCGGAAGAAGACCATGAAAACCGGATTTGACTTCAACATCATGGTTGTAGGTAGGAAAGATTGGTTCACAGGCTTGGGGTAGGAGAGACTTCATCTGGGTACTCTCTTTGAGGTTGCCTTGCAGCATTTCCTACAAGCATGACTATTTCCTTGAGGCTCTACTTCTGCTACTGATTGTTGCCCTACCAAACAGGTATCTCATCCTAAATAGTTCTTTTTTTTGAACTAGCATTACCTCTTATGGCAATCAGTAACCAAGCTTAAACCAGCCTTTGCCTAGATGAATATCCCCCAAGCAAGTTTACGCTATGGCTGCTTCCACATGACAGTTTTAAACTGCTTGTCTCTACTTAAACCAGTTGGAAATTACATTGACAAGAGTGTTGGCCAGGCAATAATCACAGACCCTGATTGACAGATTCCCTTGCTTGCCCCCCCCCCCCACATTACCCATGCCAGGAAAGCATCTTTACTTTTTTTTGGGGTGGGGAGGAGTTTAAAGACAATGTGGCTTTTATCTGAGCTGCCTCCATTGATTCCTTCTTGTGCTTGACATTTTCTAATCCAGCACAAGATGATTTCAGTTTTACTGTTCTTCCTGACATTTATGCCAGAAGAACGTGGCAGAACATTTGTCAACTTCACCTGATTAAAGAAAAGGAAATTGTACAAAACAAAAACACAATATCAGACCACTCCAGCCTTTGGGTACATTCGTTAAGCAGTCCAGCATTTTACCTGTCCATCAATGAAAATCCTTTCAGAATAGGGGCCAGCCTTGCAGCCAAGCTAACATGGACATAAATATCAGTGAGCAGGAAAGAGGTCTTCCCACCAAAATGCATGGTAGCCAACTGGAGCAGAAGTATTTGCCTACAGTGAAATGTTGTGCTGCAGGTGGACAGTTCAAATCCACTTGCAGAGGCATAAAGAAAACACAACTTTTGTGGTATAGTTGCCTTCACAGTGGACTTGGACAAAGTTACCTGCTTCTGTCATCAAGAAAAAGCGGCGGGGGAGGGAGGGAAGACTTCTCACATCTGGCAAGGAGGATGTGCAAATGAGTTTTACAGCTCTCAAGCTCCATAGCCAGCATGGGCAACAGCAATTCTGATTCCAGCATGACTGGAAGGTACCAAGTTGAGAAAAGCTGTCAGTGTTTGTTTATTATGTTTTAACTCTACCCAATGGTCCTTTTTTCACTAGCAGTTTACCATTCAGCATTTACTGTGACAATTAAACAGAGATCCTTAAACAGAGACAACGGGTTGTCTGGATTATGCACCCTTTTGTGTTCTTAGGGTTGATAACCAAGTTATTGTTTTCATATATTTCAGACAGGTAGTTGGTCAAAATCTGATTAATGGTTAATATATCTAGTTGGCCAGTAACTTAAGTGAGGAGTGTAACTACGTTTTCCCACATGCCTAGAATATACCCCAAATCACACATTGCAAAAATGGTCATTTCCATGAGATAGGCAGCTATATAAATCCTGTGTGTTTGTGTGTGTATTCTTAGGCTCACTGGCATGACCTAACTGGCCTAAACAGGATAAATCTGTTCTTATAGGAAGGATTGATGTAAGATTATTACTATTTTAACTCAGGGCTGAGACAAGATACGGCCTATGTTGTGCAATCAATGAGGAACATTGGGATTGATGGGGGTATACTCTGCAAGTGAAGAAAAAGCCATTAAAAGGACCTCCCTGAGAGGATTTGGTAGTCAAAGCAATAATAATAAACAAACAAACAAATACAGTAGCAATTTATACTAGCCAAACACCAATTTTGTATTGTTTGTATGTTGTTTCCCCTAGGCCAAAGTGGACTTGGAAAATCAACACTTGTAAACACCCTGTTCAAATCCCAAGTAAGCAGGAAGTCTTCAGGCTGGAACCGTGAGGAGAAGATCCCCAAGACTGTAGAGATCAAGGCTATTGGGCATGGTAAAAGCCAGTTCTTCCTAGTATGCAGATAAACTGTGGCTTATTGTGCCAGGCTTTTAAGCCGTTTCTTTATTATCTACAAAAGGAATTAGGGTCAGAGCAGCATGGCTTTTAAAAGAAGGGACTGAAATAGAACTCTTTGCCTTTTCTTCATCTAGTAATTTGGGTTCTGTCTCCCAGGAGAATGACAAGAATCTGAAAGAATTTGCTGTGCTATTCCAGTTAATAGATGAAGGGCCAGTTCCGGGGGAAATGCCAGGCTAAATAGAATCAAAATTGGGTGGTAGTCTGACAGACAAAACAGTAGTTTTCCTGGGGTAGATATGCAATGGCAGAATTTTAAAATGTGAAAAGCAACCCACCTACTTGCCAAAAGGAGACTTCACTGCACTCACTTCCCTTGCTCAATTACCTATAACATGAAACTCTAAGTAAAACAACCATATTTCTTGACACAAAGGAAATATAATAATGTAAGGGACAGTGATGCTGTGATACTGGCCTCATCTCTTTGCTCCCATTTCTTAAGTAACACAGATTGGTATATTACATTTGATTCCATTCTGTAGACACAGGTTTGAATATGTATGGTTGCTTCTGGAAAGAGTATATACAGTATATGCAAAACTTTACCATCTTAAGATATATTCCATATCTCCCTCTTATATGCTCTATTATCATCACTAAACTTTGTTATTCTATGCAAAATGCTGTATGTCAAATAGTGTTACTGACACACCATTGTTTCATTTGTGAAAGTGCCTACACTATACATTAATCACAATGGTGTAATTATTATATACTAGGAAACCTCCAGGCTAAAAAAAAAAATGGTTTAGGCCATAATGGAAAATCAGGCCAGGTTTATAGAAGCTTTGGAAGCACTGATATACCTGAAAGACCTCATTTATACATCTCTGAAAAGTTGGTCCAGTCTAGTATACCATCCGTTACTTATTCCATCCACCCTTGCAGGACATATTCAGGAATGTACAGTATTATTCAGGTATAATCCTATATGAATATATCAAAATACTGAAATTGATCCCTCAATATTATCTTGGAAATCAACTTTGTGATTGTTATTGGGGCGGGGGGGGAGGGTTTGCCTAGCTGCATACAATTTTATACATACTGTAGTTGTGAAGAGATGGACTGTCCTTATATGGATAAATGGAAGGGGGGGGAAGAGGGAGAGAGAGAGGAAGGGAGGGAGGGAGGGAGAGAGATTAGTTTTGAAGATGAGTAACAGCAACATTTCCCCCCCAGTTATTGAAGAATGTGGTGTCAAAATGAAGCTGACGGTTATTGACACCCCTGGATTTGGTGACCAGATCAACAATGAAAATTGGTAAGTATTTTCATTTTTCACTGATTTTCTGTTTCAATCTAACTTTCTTTCCTCCTCATGTAAATAGAGAAGTGGGTAGGCTTTAAATATAGTAGAATTCTCAGTTGCAAATTCTGATTAGTAGACACAGACACAAATATTTTCAGAAATAGCATACAGAAATATAGTATCTGCCTTGTACTCCAAGTTACTTCAAACTATAGTTTTGATGATATGATGACATTTACTAAACAAATGCCAACAGGAAAGTTTTAACATAGGTAGTCCTTGACCTATGAGTGTTCATTTAACATTATGATGCCTTCAGACATAGTGTTTTACAACCTATCCTCAAAGTTACAACTGTTGCACCTCCCCTGCAGTCACATGATTACAATTCAGGCACTTGGCAACCAGCTGGCATTTACAATGGTTGTGGCACCCTGTGGACACAGTCATGATTTGCAACCTTCCCAGCTGACTAAATGGGGAAGCCAGATTTGCTTAATGATCATGTTTCATTTAACAACCACAGTAAAATGGTCATAAAATCAAGTCCGATCCCAATTGTGGTTGTAAATCAAGGACTATCTGTAATCTCATATTGGGTAAGTTATCTTTAACAACTGATTTACTGATTACAGTAGGTTAATTTCCCCCTAAGTGGTCGCAATAGTGGAATACTGAAGATCCCTTCAGTGTGGATTACTATGCTGCCAACATGAAGAGCAGTTGGGAAACTGCTTATATTTTAAAGTTGTAGTGGCTTAGAGACTATTGGTATTTTTGAGGAAAAGTTCTACCATCATAAGCATCATTATGCTTACTGCACTGCTAAATGACAAATTGGACATGCTGCATGAAGGACCCTACTTCAATATGAAAAACATGTGTTACCCCAGAGCCCCAAGCAACCAAAGCAATTTTGAATTTCCACCTTAACATACATAAAAATATCACAAATAATTTCAGAGAACATACAGAGAACAAATTTAGCATTAGTACATTTTAGCCATTTTAGCAATTTCATATAGATATTTATTCCATGACCTATAAAATTATCTAGCTACTTTTGTTTTGTTGCTCATAAAGCATGATCTACTATATTTTGTTCCATACATGATATATAAAGTACCTCAGTAATTTGTTATAATTGGGAAATTTGGTGACACCATTACAAAATACAGAGATTCTAAAATCTAAATCTGAAATCATATTAGCAGGATTCCAATTTCATTTTGTAGTATCAGTTAAATCAGAATGTCAGATTATTAGGCTATACAATGGACCCTGCCAAAAATCGTTTTGGTCTTGTAAAATTGCCTGTGGTTTGTTTCCTCTCCAAAACCTATTAGCCCATGTCAGAATATGAAATGAAGAATTGTCTGTTTGCTTTATCTCTTCTGCTTGCTTAGCTGGGAGCCCATTGAAAAATACATCAATGAGCAATATGAGAAATTCTTGAAGGAAGAGGTGAATATTGCCAGAAAGAAACGAATCCCAGATACAAGAGTCCACTGTTGCCTCTACTTTATCTCTCCCACAGGCCACTCGTATGTATTTCTCCTAGTTCTGGGGCTGGTCCATAAAATGAGGAGGGGGGAACTGTCACTGATAGGTTTTATTAATGGAGGAAAAAAAATACTCTCTTGGGACTGACAGGATGCTAGAATAAATTTCCCCTGTAACTTTCACAGCCAGCTAAAGTCATCTAGGTCAGCACAGATTTTGTGGTAATATTTCTTCCAAAGATCAAAAAAAAAGAAAGGGGTAACCTTCAGTCAAAATAAAATCCATGCTTGAGATATGTTGCATTTCTATACTTTATTATGCATATGAAGACCTAGAAGAGCTATTCCTATTCATTATAATTATTGTGTGCATGTTTCCAGGACAAAATATTTTAAGGCTGGTTCATATATAAAATTTTCAAAATTCAAGTGTACTGTAGGCAAACACAATGTTTCTAGATATTTAATATGTATAAATGTATTAATATGTGTGATCACACAGATATAATTATTTTACCAGCTCTATCCATAGTCTTTAGTAACTGATATCAGTTATGATTGCCAACAAGAGTTGTACTTGGCAAAACAGGCACTTACGTAATCTTCATATTTAGCACTTTACCTGAAGGTGCCTGAGGTTTTCTTTTGCTTATTTTCTATTCCTTGAAGTTTTTATGCTTAGAATTTATTTATTTTTTCTTTCTTTGCCAGTCAAAGTGTGTTCCTGAGGGCCATAAATTAATAGGAAAGGGTCTGGAGTTACAGATAAGCTAGTTTCCTGTATCTTATCCCCCACCTTCCAAACTGGAGCTGAATACATTAGAGGAATTAATTTTATTAATTATTATTGAATTATTAAGATGCTTTTCCATAGTAAAGATGGTTATAATTGTCTAATCATCTTCTTCCTGCAGTTTGCGACCTTTGGATATGGAATTTATGAAACATTTGAGCAAAATGGTAAATATTATTCCAGTTATTGCCAAGGCAGACACCATGACTCTGGAAGAAAAGATTGAGTTCAAACAGAGGGTGAGTCTCCCTTGGGAAAGCATCTAGGAAACCACACAATCCAGATATTTTTCTGGATTGGGTCAGAAATGCTATCTGCTCGCATAGGCTTTTCAGCCTGAAATACTTTTTTTTAACCAGGTCCGTAAGGAACTAGAAGTCAATGGAATTGAATTTTATCCCCAGAAAGAGTTTGATGAAGACCTTGAAGACAAAGCAGAGAATGACAAAATCAGGGTGCGCCGTTTATAATTCCAATTGACCTTTTTAGTAGGTTCTGAGGTAGTTTAATCTTACATATATGGGTGTATGTAGTTATTGAGAAGATATAAACTTTAGATTTTGATAAACTATTATTTCTACTAGATTAAAATTAGATCATATGTAGCTTTTAGAGACTGAATCCAAAGTTGGAATGTAAGGAATTTTTATCCTTACATACATTTGAAACTTATGCATCTAGTGAGAGAATATAATTTTTTAAATACATTTTTACAAACTAATTTAATTATTGTTAGTTTAGACATATTTATGTCCTGCCTTTTTATTTCTTAAGATGCTTAAAGGAGTCATTAGTATTCAAATGTATTTTGCATTATACGTTGCATGTACTATGTATAGATATACTGTACAGAGAGAAACTAGCAATGACAGCTCGTATACACATATTATTCTATAAAGATACATGTGATACAAAGGTGAAATGGAAAGAACCAAATCTTGACTTAGTCATGAAATCCAGCTGGGTGATTTTGGGACAGTCACTCTCTCTCTTGGCCCAACACACCTCACAGGGTTGTTCTTGTGAGAAAAATAGGAAGTTGGATATGCTATTTGTAAAAACAATAAAGGTGGGATACAAACAAACGAATAAATAATAAAATCATCCTTACTTATACTAGAAAGAAGCAACTTAATTTCTATGTGTATTTTCAGCAGGAAAGTATGCCATTTGCTGTGGTGGGCAGTGACAAAGAGTATCAAGTGAATGGGAAAAGAGTCTTAGGAAGAAAAACACCTTGGGGAGTCATTGAAGGTACATAAATAATTATTCTGTAATTTCTTATTTAGATGTCACTTATAGCAGCCAGTCTGCAAATGGTACCAGTTGCAATTTTTGTGAAGATTCTTCACAAAAAGTCAATGACTATAAACATGTACACTATCTTCCCCAATGAATTAAATTGGATTCATTAGTTATTCATGATTTGGATGAATACATTGAGGGGTGCTTACTCGAAATACTGAATTATAAAATAGGAAAATACAGCAGTTATTTTCAAGGGTGAATTTTCTGTAAATAACTGGGGGCGGGGAGGGGGTGAGCAGGAAAAAGAGAAATCCCATTAGATCAGTTTTTAATTTTAAATATACAAGGAAAATCTCAGTTAATGAATAATAGTTTGATATTAACTTTTAAATGTTTTAAGCACTAGGAAGGATAATACATAATAAATTCTAACATTTGGGAAGCTTTTAAAAATGTGACTCTTTCAGTCTGAATTAGGACACAAAATGAGGAATAGATTACTTTTTTGTTTTGATGATATATGACACCATGATTTTACTAGAGTATTCATGTTGATTGTAATTTCTGATATGTTAACTTTTTATGCTTAGTGAATTTTTGCTTTGTGTTCATATGCTATTGTTTATAAATCTCTTAAAACCATGTAACTGAATTGACATAAAATAATTTATAATAAATAAGGAGTTGTTAAAAGAATGAGTGAGGAAAGAATGTGGAAAGAGGCAAGTGAAGGTAAATTTCTCCTTCTCACAAATCTCTGCTCCACTTGCTTTGTGGATATTTTTGGAACTTTTTGCACAGCAGCCCATATTATTCAGGTGGTTTCCCCAATCGTCAGAAAAAGTTTTTGATAAACCTGAGGGCAGAAGTTGGTGGGAAAAGCATTTTTTTCCTAGTCTTCTAGGGAGGGGTATTTTTGTTTTAGATCCCATCCTGGCAGGCGTGAAAGATCAGGTCACTTGAGAAGGTTCAATTAAGCTGATTTATTGCTAAATACCTAAGCATAAGAATCTTATCAACTAGCAGTCAGCACCTGGTTAGAGTTAGGTAAAAGTCAATAGCACTTAAGGGGGGGGGGTTGAATTTAGTTCACTTGTGGCTATGGCTATGTAGTAATTCTAGTTTGAAAAGATTCCAACTCTGCCCCCAGGTTCTGCCATTCCTTCTCCTAAGGAATTCTTGTGAAATGTTTTATGGAATCCACTACCATTCAGATAATGTGAGAGACCTAAGAATGGCAAGATATCCTCTTACATTAGTGCTGCTTCAGGCAAGGATTGGCCTTCAAGATTTCCATTCAGTTTTGTGATTCTATTACTGTATTCTTATCTAAGGTATGATAATTGTAATTTCCTTTATTTACAGTGGAAAATCTCACCCATTGTGAATTTGCTCTACTACGAGATTTTGTCATTAGGTGAGAATGACTTTTAAAGGTGTTGCCTATTCAACTGGAATAATTTACTGAAATAAATTGAAAAAATTAAATAAGCTATTGCCATACTATAGCATTAAACTGATCTTTGGGGAAGTTTACTGTAACTTCATAGGGATGCAGTGGCTCAGTGGCTAAGACCCTGAGCTTGTCAATCAAAAGGTCGGCAGTTCAGTGGTTCAAATCCCTAGTGCCATGTAATGGGGTGAGCTCCCGTTATTTGTCCCAACTTCTGCCAACCTAGCAGTTCGAAAGCACGTAAAAATGCAAGTAGAAAAATGGGGACCACCCTCTAGAGATGAGCACCGCCCTCTAGAGTCGGGAACGACTAGCACATATGTGCGAATGGAACATATTTTTACTGTAACTTTGAATATTTAAATGACCTATCATACCTCAAAGATTATATTTCCAACAAAGAACTTGCTAATCTCCTCCCACCTTGCATAGGATGGGAACAAATGAAGTAATAAAAAGGAGAGGTGTAAATATTTCTTTTTTCTCAGTTGCTCCCTATTGTTTATAGTTCATTAGGCTGGCTAGATTTTTCATGAGCACAATATAGGACAAATTTAGAACAAACAAAATACTTCTTCAAATAATAGACACTTAAGAAATGTTCTGCCACAAGATGTGATAATGTCTTACAGTTATGGTTAGAGTTCTAAAAAGGGTTACAGAAATTTATCAATCATATATTACAGTGATGGCTAACCTTTTTGCCATTGCGTGCCAAAAGTGGGGGGAGCAGGGGGGTCACGGGTGCAGGTGCCCACATCCATAATTCAATATGCCCCGCCATCCCACGCATGCGCACGTGACCCCCCCCCACAGTTCTCCCTGCTTTTGGCACATGATGGCCCGGTGGGCCCGGTAGGCCCGTTTTCCCCCCTCCCCAGGCTCCAGAGGCTTTCTAGGAGCCTGGGGAGGGCAAAACAGTCTTCCCCATCCCCCCGGAGGCCTTCCAGGAGCCAGAAACAGACAGTTTCCCGACTTCCGGTGGGACCGGAAGGCCTGAAAATCAGTTGGCCGGTGCATGCATGTGCGCTGGAGCTGAGCTAGGGCAACACTCGCGTGCCCACCAATATGGCTCCGCGTGCCACCTGTGGCACCCGTGCCATAGGTTCGCCATCACGGATATATTACAATTCTGAAAGATGAAAATGCAAGAAAATAGTCTTTAAACAATTTAAATATAAGAGCTAATATTGTTGGATAATTTGACCATTTGCCATATTAAATAAATAACGGAATAGGAACATATGTGCTCTTGTATTTCTGTATTGTAACAGGATACACTTTTTGTCTCCTTTCACCTTTTTTTCACTTGTTCTTTAGGACCCACCTTCAAGACCTAAAAGAAGTCACTCACAACATCCACTATGAAACTTACAGGGCGAAACGACTGAATGACAATGGGGGACTCCCCCCAGTGACCGTAGAGACAGAAGAAAATCATGAAAGCAATTTGTGAATGATAAATATTGTTGTTTAGTTAATATTCAGAAGCATATTAACTATTTCTTTCATTCTATCTTTTTATTTGAATCCAGGCCTCTCTTAGAAGCATATGGGATATCCTTCATGAGTGCATGGGGGAAAGAAACTGGATATGGATTTCCCACTTTCCCTATATGTCCTCATCTTGTTGTGGTTGGTTGCACAGTCAGAGGTTTAGATTGGATTTGGCATTTTTGTCCATCATTATTATTATTTTTATTAATTTTGTACACAAAATTCTAGTCTTCCATTGTTTTCCAGTACTCAGTTATGCATCCTGATTGTGGGAAATGTAAAAAAAATCCTGGACGTGACGCAAACTGTGAGAGCATGTGAAGCACCTCCAAGGGTTGGTAGGAAATGAGATCAATTTGCTGAGCAGTGTGATGAAAACAGAGACATACTTTGGATGCAAGCGTTCCAGGTCTGGATACTTTGCATTGTGGTTGATGGTTTGTGTTATAAATTCACTTCTCAATGTAGAAATGTTAAAGTTAGACTGAGATTGGGATCTTACAGGCACTTCTGTAAAAGTAAGTGTAATGAAATCAGTGGGAGGAATTAGTTGCCAAGTAAATGTGTTTAGTTATAATTAATAAGCAGGTGTAGATAAGAATGTCAGGTTTTTTACCCATTTCTTTCTCATTATCATAGGAGGCAAATTATTATAGAGAGATAAAAGCTAATCTGGAAATATTGTTTTCTTAGGACAGGGGAAATAACTTTTTTAACAGTACCACAATATTCCTTAAATCACCATTATGTATCTCAGATTCATACACACATACTGTCCACTCCCCAAAATCTGGCACATGATATTGTCAGACCTACCCTAATAAAGTTTTGATATTACAGTAATGGAACAATCCCTCTAGGTGTCTGAGGCAGCTGGAAAGGAAACAATGCAACATTTCCAACTGTGCCTTTGTGTCCTCTATAACCCACAGACTATGGGAAAGATGCTGTAGCTGTTCCATACTAAGACACTGTTCAGAAGGATATTTACACATCCTTCTTTCATCCTAAAATGTGGCATTTTAATTCTGACTCAGATCCTTGTAAGTTTGCCTAGGCAGTCAGCTTTCATTCAACTGCAAATTGTACTGCTGATTTCCAAATATGGAATTTGGCCAAAGTAATCTAATCCTTAGAACTTCTGCTTTGTTCTCTTTTTTTAAGCAAAAGCAGGTTTATATGTTTATATGTTTATAAACATATAGTTTATATGTTCAAACGCTGTGGATAGAAACAGAAAACAGAAGTGACTTGTGAGGATCAAAATTTCACTGCCACATACAGAGCCACCATGTTTGCTGTTTCATGCTGTCTCCCAAAATATCACGATTATTAACCATTGTAACCCCACTTTTTGGGGGGAAAATAGCCCTCTTTCATTTTTAAATGTGCATATCAAGGTCAAATGTTCCTTCTATGGAGTTCTCCATAGTGGAAATGGGCTAACAAAAACATTAAACAATACAGAGAACAAAATAAGCTGTTTTTAGCTGAATCTGATGATTGTCCCATCCAGTTTTGTACTGTTTGTCTTATTTGGTAGTGGCTTCCTAGGTGTTGAAGCACGAGTTCTTCCCATCCAATCCTGAAGAAGACAAGAATTGCACACAGAATTCTTTACATAAAGAGTGTCTGCTCTTTATGATAGGATAAGGCTCTTTAAAATATATCACAGAAATATTAGAAATGGAATAAAATTTGTAGCTGATGTTATATAATTTATTGCTTAATTCAAACAATTCTAAGACAGCAAACACTAAATTAAAAATCAAAGTTTAATCAGTAAAACTAAAGTTCCATGGATTAAGAATCTCCTTAGCGAGGATATTTTATTGAATTGGAGCCACAATAACAAAAATCCAACAAAAATTCTTGAATTTACAAATGATTAAAATCTGATCAGAAATGGAGCAGAAGATGTCATCACAATATAGAAAAATTGTCTGTAAATTCATCCATAAAATGTTTTCAGTCCTTCCAAATAGATTTTTGGGTATAGCAATCTGGAAAAATTAACTACCACATATCGAGTTCTACAAAATACAATATACATGATTTTTTTGCAGTATGCATAACTATGTGGTATATAATAACTACTTAAATTAACAAACTTAATCAAAGAATAAATGTTTTGATTTTTTGTTCCTAGCTTAGATAAATGTCAGGTCTCCTCCAAGTTAAGAATAATGTACTTTTCTAAAAAAAATAGCATAGAAGTGGTTTGTTGGAGCCTTCTTTTCAGATATTCTTTGATTTTTAAGTCTGGTTTCATCCAATGGAATTTAATCCTCTTCCATTAAGTCAAAAAAAAGGGGGGGGGGAGTGTATTTGGAATCCTTCAAGATTCCAAGCCTTAGCAGAAGTAGTTGTTTGGACTCTCCATAAAACCTCAAGACTATATTAGTAATTAATAAGAAAATGTTTGCTATAATTTTGGATTTATTTCAATAGATCTTAATATAGTCTGGGTTCACATATATATTACTATAAGTTATGTGATTTGATTTTGATTTACCATATGATGTGAACTTAGCCATTCTAGACTGTAGCATAGTTTATGATGTTGCAGTATGTGGGATCCTAACCTATTATTGCTTATTCATTACAGTTAATCAAACTGTGGCTTAATATGAAATATTAATCCAAATAATATTTGACTGAAGCAATCACTCAAACATAAGAATGAGAGGGACAAGTGTGTGTGTGTGTGTGTGTGTGTGTGTGTGTGAGAGAGAGAGAGAGAGAGAGAGAGAGATCATTGAATCCTCGCTACATTTTGGGTAAATCCATTGAGTGCTGCTTTATACCACAATGTTATTACACATAGGAAACTTGGCTAGTCCCAAAAAGCTAAGCAAGCTATGACCCTCTTGATATTTAATACATAATTACATAAATTAATATTTGGATGGGAAACTTACAGAAATTCCCAAGGATGTCCTTTTTTTCTGAATACCCTGGAAGAAGGCAAAGGCAAACGACTTCTGAATTATTGCCTAGAAAACAACTTGGATATGTCCATGTAATCATCAGCAGTTGAGACTGAAAGATTCAATTGATTAATACTTTTATTATATACTAGGAAGACTCCTAACTCCCACTTCTAGTTCTGACAAATAGCTAAAGGTAGATAATTTCTCTATTTCACATTGCCATAACACTATGAATTTATATGAATTGCATAAATGATACTCTTCTTAAGATTTGTTTTATAACAAAGGCCTAGTCAGTGAAACACATTTGCATGATAAGGAGGCAGGCCTTTCATTCATTTCTGTGCAGAATTACTTGCTTCTTTAGCTTAGTTTAACCATTGGGAGGCTAGTTTGCTTGTAGGTTATGAATATTCTGAATTAAATGTAGCTTAAGTCTTAGCTGAAATGAATATGATTGTCTGATTCTGAGCAGGTTTTTGTGAAAGGGTGATTTACAGCCTTTCCATAATATTGCAAGATACAATTTGCATGTTGTTTCTGAAAACTATGGTCAAAGCCATGACAAATTAATGACTGCAAGAGAAGAAATGTTTCACTATAGTTATTCAGAAAATAATTTTATGAGAAGGATTGTCTTAGTATAGTATCCTTTGTCAAATATAAAAAAGATAATAGAGCAATTGCATAGATATTTATTCAGAAGTAAGTCCCACTTTAGTTCAATATATTTAAGTGTGAACACTAATATATTCTAATATAATTGTGGAAATATAAAGCTATGTTATTGGAATGATACAGACTCAGAAACTTGATGTTCAATGGAAGAGGTTATCAGAGAATTCTATAGTATTGTGCTGATTCTCCTAGGCATAAAATGAGAATGAGCACACAAAGCATAACATCCCTGGGCATGCTGCTTCTTTATCTGCTCTTTTTTAGAACTCTTGGGCATAAGAAACCTAATTGAAGAAATTCGAAGAAATTCTACTGCCCTTTAACATGCATTAGCATTATTGTGCCTACTATGGGAGAATAAACCTCAACAATGGTGCTTTAATTCATGCATATCGGCTATTTTTCTATTCACACAAATTCACCTGTGTGCCCTTTTCTCCTATTAATATTCAAATTGCCTCTGTCAAATACACATATTTTTAAATATATTAAAATGTTTTGGTGGCCAGTGTTCCTAAGCAACTCTTATCCATCTTTTCTAAAGAGCTCATGTTAATACAGTACAAACAGTCACTATTATATACACACAGCAAATTTGTTAGGCTATTGGGATTGAGGAAACGTGACAAGTATAAAGTTGCACTGTTACTGTCTTATTCAAGAGATAACTTGAATTCTGGGTTTTTCAAATCCCAGTCCCACTCTAACTACTGCACTGCCTTGCACTGTATGTTATAATTATAAACACATTCTTCGCAGTTTAATCCTTGGCAATGAATGCAGCAAAATATACAAAGCTCTGATGTTACTGTCCTATGTAGGTATGGTATATTCCAGATGAGTTGTACAAAGAGAAAAACTTTGATTTTCACTCTACCTTAAACCATTTCAAGTTTTATCTTCTTAGACTGTATATAGGAGCAATGAATTTGAGGTATGACATTATTGATAACTTGTCTTGGGGATCTCAAACTGAGTTTTAACAAGATCTATTTTTGCAGACTAATTCTGGTTTCCTTTACTATCAAGAATAGTAGAATATTCTTGCTTATTGGTTTTACTTTTTAACAGTAAAATTAGCTCTAAAATTCCATCTTGATGCTGAATTGTGTAGGCCCATTTATTTTTAAAGCATTTCTCATCTACATCATAGCTAGACTAACTTTGCTGAGAAAAGCCAAAGATCTGCCTGCTCCCAATGCAGATCTTTGCATTTTAGAGCCAGTTGTGGGAGCATCAGGTATTCATGGCCATCTGCTGTATCCAATGTATGCACTATTACAAAATTGCCTTTTTTCAGTTTCATTTCCCCAATTCAAATACCTACTAAGACATCAAAACTACAGAAATAGCTCTTACTTGAGCATCACCATACCACTGTCACAAATATATTAGAAAAGAAAATGCCTCATAGCAATATAGTGGTTTCCCCCCTTTTATGTTACATATGGGTCTGTATTGTAAAAATCAAGCCATAAAGAGAATACAGGTATAGAGAAAGAAAATATCCTATTATAATCTCTGAAAACCTTCCATTGCCATTGTGGATACCAAAATCTAATGAAAACATTTTGATAATGTAGATTGTCTTAGAAGCTAATTTGTGGAGAATTAGTATATTATACTATGACTGGGGTGGGTGGGGGTTGTTTGTATTAAGAAAACCAATTACGGGATTGAATAATGCCTAGAGTCTTTTGATATATTTAGCTCATTAAAGTATCACAATGACGTTTTCTTGTTACTGATCCAATCTTGTTGAAAAAAATACATGCCACAATGATGTAAATATTGCTAGACTTAATTTTTGTGTTCCACTGTCTGATTAAAATATGTAATTTGAGTGATTTATTAGTAGCTTGCTGTACCTCTATGGTTTGAGGTCCATCCCTTAGAATCGGTAACAGTTCCATCTTGATTCAGTTTCAGCTTATTATCTCACATCCTGTCCTTTATAAGCTGGAGACATGCGGAAGCCTGGAGGAATCCAATGCTGACTTTGCAAAAAAGGGAATTATCATTAGGTATTGTCAACATATCTGTATCTAGTTCTAAATCTGCCAAAAATCATCCCAAGCAGCTTCATATAAATGTTGAATACTGCATGAACACTCTTACATTTAGTTATGTTTTGTTACTAATATACAATATTAACATTTACATTATATAGGTTTTCAAGAACAATTTGAAGTGCTGTTTTATTGAATAAGTCCTATGTAGTTTGACTTCTAGATATCTTCAGGACCACATCCTTCCAACTGAATCTGACCACCCTGTATATTTGATCCAGGAAATAATGCTTTGAGTTACCCCACCAGAAGTATGTGATCTGGAAGTGTTTAGATGACTACTCCATCTCTATGGAATGGACATTCCAGGCATTCCCATTCTTGCTACGATTGAGAAAATAGTGACAACTCTTTTATTTTGTAGGAATTGGAATCTTAAGGTTTGTTTGTATTACCATTAGTTTGGTACGGGGAGAGAGAATAAGAGAGTGTATAAACGATGCATAAATAAATATTACAGGTAATCCTCTACCTACAACCATTCATTTTGTTACAATGGCACTAAAAAAATGACATTTTTCACACTTACGACTGTTGCAGCATCCCCATGGTCATGTGATCAAAAATTAGATGCTTGGCAACTGGTTCATATTTATGATGGTTGCAGTGTCCTAGGGTCTATGCTCTTTGTGACCTTCTGACAAGGAAAGTCAATGGGGAAGTTAGATTCACTTAACAACCATGTCACTAACTTAACAGCTACAGTAATTCACTTAATTACTGTAGCAACAAAGGTCATAAAATGGATCAAACTCACTTTACAGCTATCTCACTTAGCAACAGAAATTTTGGGTTCAATTGTGGTTGTAAGTCAAGGACTACCTATAATACATTAACTGGGGAGACAAATTAATTTTAACTAGGATTATAAAATGAACCTATGTTTAGTTAAACTGGTAAGTTCATATTAATTCCTAATAGAAATGTTAAGGTTTTGCAGAAATATAAGAAACAGCAATATAGGGAAGACACTTGTTTTAAATAGATGTTACAGTACTTCTAGCGCAGTTTTGGAGAAACTAGTGCCACAGGAATATGTAAGACAGAAACCTATAATCATTCACTTTAGGAACAGTCCAAAATGCAGAACCAAAACTAGGTATTTCTCAAAAGATAAGGAAATTTTACCGGAAACTGACTGATGTTAAAACCCGTGCAATCTCAAAGGGCTAAGATTAGAATTGTATACCCTAACCTTGATATTCTGAAGGGTCTCAGACTATGTGTTAACTTGAGGAAAAAGTAAGCATAAGTGAAGCATATTTGAAAATTTGAATATCACTATGCATCTATTTTTAAGTATTACATATGTAAAAATAAAGCAAACAGAAAAAAAAATGTCCCTCAGTATCTAATACAGCAGGCAGGCGCATTACATAATTCCAAATTCTATAAACTGCAACCTGAGACAAAATTTTCTTTCCACCTTTCCCAGTATTATGAACTTCTCAAGGGGCCTGGTTGTTGCATAATATATCTAGATGATAATTTGATTATGATCCATTTGTTTGTTTTCTGGCTATCCATGCTATACTTAGGAGTCTTCTTCAACAGTAAAGTTGAAAAGCATTAATAATCTTTCTATCCCGTTTCTTCAAAGGCCACTTTTGCTTCCTCCAAGTTTAAAAGTTCACATTATCTTCTTCCAATTCAACTTCCCTCAATATGTATTCAGCGTATAAACAAGATAAGAAAATGCAATTTTGTCTCATTCCTATGCCAGCCTGGGGTCTATTTTACCATATTCTGTTTGGACTCCGGCTTTCCACCTTGGCCAGCCAGGCACAGCCACAAACCTACCGAAGTTCAAGTTCAGAGAAAAATGCAACCAAAACAATCCCTGCTTATGCTCTTAAAGGGGCAGGATTAGGAAGCAACATGTTTTGTGAGGGAGGGAAGCCCTCACTCCAAATATGCTGCTCAAAAAAATAAAGGGAACACAAGCAAAAGACATCCGAGATCTGAATGAATGAAATAGGCTTATTAAATACTTTGTTCATTACATAAAGTAGTTTTGTGTTCCCTTTAGTTGTTTGAGCATTGTATAAACTACTGTATGTAAAGAACAAAGTATTTAATAAGGCTATTTCGTTCATTCAGATCTCGGATGTCTTTTGCTTGTGTTCCCTTTATTTTTTTGAGCACTGTACATATTTCAGCCATCTACAGATGTAGAAATGGACAGCTGATTTCAAGCAGCCTTCGATTATATAATATTTGTGCCAGTAGCTGTCTCCTAATGTCTCCTACTTTCCAGAGTGGTTGGAGGGAATGCGGTCAACAAATGTCACATTTCCATAGCGAATAAAAATATGACTGTTAATTTAGGTTAATCCCAAGAAAGGCGCTACCTAGCTATGGACCTTTTTCATCGATCAACGTTAACTGCATTGCTTATGTGCTCACTGATCTTCCTTCTCCTCCTTCCAGAATCAATTTAGTAGAACTGTAGTAGCAACCACCGCGCCTTTTGCAGGCTTCCCAAGTGGCCAGGAGGCGTCCGCGGGACAGGCTCCCCCACAGCTGACTGACCGACCGGCCGCCACGCCTCCACTCCACCGAGAGAGGCAGGCCTGCGCGCCAGGAGATCACGGCCTGCTACGGGGCGGCTCTGCCCTATTTGGCAAGGGACGAAAGAGACGGACCGCCTCGGTCGGTGCCATTGGCCGGGAACATGGCGCTGAACAGGAACCATTTGCCCGGTGGCGGTGTTGTCCCGCCCCACGGGGAAAGGTAACCGGAGGCGAGGATGGACTTGGCTAGCAAGGGGCGGCGGGGGGAAGACCGGGCGAAGGCGGGAGGTGGGGGAGAGCTTGCGTATCCTCGGGGATCGCGAAACACAGGCGGAGCATTTCTACCTGAGCGGTGGGACGGGCGCCTCTAAGCCCAGCGACCTTTCCCTCTGGGGAGCCGCCTGGTTTCCTCGGCCTCGAGGGGGGCGTCTGGGCTCGAGAGTGCCCGCGTCTTCCCATCATCACCCGGAGAAGGATTGTGACTTCTGCCCAAGTGTTAAGAGAGGCCGTAGAGGTGTTAACCTGCGTCGCTCCCCTCCCTTTCTACAGTCTTGCTATGCCCGGGACTTCGACTCTTGGTGGGGAGGGCGGTGATAGCTTCTTTTGTTTTGTTTTGTTCTGTTCTGTTCTGTTTTGTTTTGTTTCGACAGTCTAAGCGGCCTTTAGTTCCACTTCCGGCCCGTGCAATAATCTGAGTACAGTAATGTTGTTTTATGACGTGGGCCGTAGTAGTTGTGACTTACATTTTCCTTCCCAGGTTAGGCTTCATTAAGCACGAATTTAATCCCGCCTTCCTCCGTCTAGGTTAGGAATAATAGGTGTATCCGGAGAACAATTTTCGGGGAGGCTAGAGAGTTAAGGAGGCTGCATTACTGAATACAGGTTCTCTTTCCATCACACCCTAGATAAGTACAAATTGATGGGGAAAAGGAAATAAAGCGTGGCCCGAAATAAATTTCTCAACTACTTTTCTGGCAGGCTCATTACCTAAGAGGAAACATGACTTGAAGTAATTGGCTTCACAGGAAAACATTAATAATTTCTTTATGTTAAAATAGTAGTACTCAACTAATACATTGAAGAGATGAATAATTTCACGGCCATAATTATCAAACAAATGAGGGCAAATAATTTACATGTTTGACTCGTTCTTCCTTTTGGTTTACTTTGGAATAAGACAAGCAATAATTGAAGAAAACAAGACAAAAAAATAGAACAGCAGAGCTGAGATACTGACGGTAGGCCTGAAAGTAAAGCCAGTATGAGTTAAACCAGACTCATGTGATTTCTACATGATCATTGGAGTGTTAAATTGTCAACATTCTTGTGATAGTGATAGGTCATCTTTTTAAAAAAAAAAAAATCCTAAGTAAGATTTTTTTTTTGATGAAGATATTCAGAATTTGTGCATTTTCCCCAATTTATATATTGCAATTTCTGAGAATTTTAAAAGGCAGCTTTTGGGACATCATGTAGTGGTAGTCTAATGGAGTTAAATACATGAGTTGCTATCACTAGTGTTTCCAATTCCATGTAGGGCTGAGTAGGCACATCACCCAAACCAGGGTAAAGGCTCCTCTGGCCATGGCCTCCACTTGCCCCTCCAGCTGTAAGCCATGAAACCTGGAAGAACTCCCAAGTTGTAGAACTTTTGTTTCAGAAGAATGCTACTCTGTCTAGAGTTAAAACCAGAACAGAATAGTACCCCTTTCCTGTTGAACTTCATTCTATTCTGTGTTATCCAGACTAACAGCCTTCAGAGTCAGGAACTTCAGGTCGGTCCAGCCCAAGATGAAAATGTTTAACTAGGGATCAGCTCAGCAGCATACTGATGATACTTGTCTCCAAACAGATAGACATCCTCTTTTAGCAGTTTCATGATAGGGAGAGAAGACCAAACCCTGAGACATCACACAAAAAGGACCACCCATTGGGCCAACCTGACCCATCATCACCATTGGAATTACTTCGTAAGGAGCAGAACTATCGTAAAACAGTGCTCTCAACTTCAAACTGGGCAGATGGTCCAGAAGAATATCGTGATTAATTGTATTGAATGTTGCTGAGTGGTCCACGAGACATCTGTTCTCTCCATCCAGGTCCCTTCATAGGTCATTCATCAAACATGAAAACTTTCCATCGTGTACTTATTCTAGATTTATGACTGAAAGGGTGTCAGATTATCCATTTTTACTAGATGCTCTGACACCCACATTCTTCCCCAAAAGAAAGCCTCACAGAGTCAGTTGGTTGAGTTGGGTGGCTATAGAAATTAAATAAATAAATAAAAACTTCATCAGGAAGAGGAGCTTGGTGACAACAATAGTTATTCACTATGATTGGGACCAGGGAATGAGGACAGGATCACTTATTCCCCAAATGAGGCACTTACTGCTATCTGGACTCATCAGTCACAAATAATAGTAAAAGACATTGATCACCATTTTACACCTACCGTGAAGAATCAAAAGTTACATGACTATGAATGACTTTATTGGCAAAATGTAGTGCAGAAAGACTGATGGCAAATCTTCCTGCCCACCTTTGTTCAAAACTGAACAAGCTACTTATACAATGCTACTGGGCTGTAATTTATCAACAGCAAGGGCAAAGAAATTGTGATAATATGCCACCCTTGTTTTCATTGAATAGATCTGAACAATTACCCTTACCTATTTTGAGTCAGATTCGCTGTTAATCTTCCTCCAGTGGTGCTCCAGACATCATTTCTGATGCTTATATCTAGAGGTCTTCAATAAACCAGAGTCCCCTGATTTGGATGACAGAGGCTGCTTATAAGCAGTTATATCAAGTAATTCATTACAAACTATGCAGCTCTAAAGAACTGGAGAATAAAAAAGAAAGTAAAACTGTTCACACAATCATCCTTAATATTCATAAATATCTGACATTTGGTGGGATGCTGGGGGAATAATGGATAGCTGCCTTATCAGCTATTGAAATGAGAATAGATAGTTGTGTTTCATTATAATTGGATTATATGCAAGTCTGCTTGGTGCTCAACAAGCCTTGCTCTGAACTAACTGCAGAAGATTAAAGCTATAGGTTTTCAAACTAATCCAGTGCTTGTTGAAACATAACAAATCAATCACAATTGGTTGAATTCATTCCACATTTTGGTTGACTTTGGTGATTAAATCTAGTTATCACAGAAATAAACTTAACGTTTTATGCACAGAGAAGGAAAACTCACCTCCTCACAGTCAAAATAGTTTTGTTCATCTCCTAATAGTTAACTATCAGTTTGTTCAGTCCACTTCCAATAAAGATGATTTCTTACAAAAGCTATTTCCAAACAACACTATTGAGTAATCTGGAATACTTTTATGAAGTTTGTACTTTACATTTTTATATATATAGTTGATATGAAAGAATACAGAAGAGAAATCTTAAAGACTTAATACAAAGAGCAAATAATAATAATAGATATTGGTGTTATCTATTCTGGGGATAAAATATTATATTCACTAGTGGTGTTATTTGTTCAGAGGTTTATACAAATATGTTCTGAGCTACGTTTTCTGGACTGAGCTTAGTAAATACTTTTTATTAAGTTTTGTTTTTTTTTAATTTGATTTATATGCCGCCCTTCTCCGGAGACTCAGGGCGGCTTACAATGCGCTAAGCAATAGCCTTCATTCTTTTGTATATTTATACAAAGTCAGCTTATTGCCCCCACAAACTGGGTCCTTCATCTGTATTGTTATTTTTAATAAACCTTATTAAATATACTAATACATCTATATTGTATCTCCTTGAAGTATTCTCAAGCACTGTAAAGATGTGGAGCTGACTTTCTCTGAGATTACTGGCAATCCAGAGATGTTCAAAGGCACTAAGAAAGGAATGGTTTTTCTCACTCCTTATCGGGTAAGTTCTGAGTGAAATCCAACCTTCCTAAGTTGGAAAATTTCCTCAGTTAAACTTCTAAAACAATATTCAGTTTCTGAAATGACATTTTTAGCAATACATAAAGTAATACAGATTTTCTGCAAAATCCTTCTCAATTTGATGCTTTTACTAGACTGAAAATTAGCTGTGACATCAGAAATGAAGCCAGTGGTTAGCTTTTTTTTCTTTCCTGATTTAAGTGTCTCATAGTTTAGAGGGCTATCTAAAATAAGTCATGCTTTACATACTCTGATTGAAATCTAAATTGAACTGCTTAATGCCTTCCATGTGGAAGTCTTTAAAAGACTTGAAGATTTGAAGTCACTAAAATAGTTATAGTGAGTTAGCTTTTGAAGCCAGTAACACTGGTATAGTACTATTTGCATTAACAATTCAGTTTTCAGACAGTTTAGTGTTTTAAATACTTGAGAGTAGATTATTCAAAAGATTGACTGCACTCATCTTGTGTGAACTTTAAGAACGGCCTATTAAGTTTTAATTGCAGGCCTGCTGTCAGGATTTATTAGGTTGACAGATATACAAATGAGTTCTGTATAGCATAGAATCCTTCTGTCTCTGGAACTATCTCCAGCTCAAAAAGAAAATTAAACACAGCTCCATCACTATTTTAAAAATAATATTTAAAATGTTTGCTTTTGTGTGTAGATTAAAAGGATTGTATTTCGGATTTTAAATATTTTGTATATTATCTTTTTATTTTGGTTGGTCCATAAACAGTTATTGAGATCTTTAATGAAGGTCTACACAAGCCAAGAATCAAAAGTTATAAGCTAAACCATGCTGAACAGCCTTCTAAAAGATATCTATCTTGACTGATTATTTTCCTGTGCGCTGCTCCCACTATCCATGTATGGGTTAATACTTCAGTATTTGGCAACAACTGAGTGAAAGAAACAGAAGGCTCTTCCCCTTTCCGGCCCCCTAGCCACGCCTCTGTTCCCATGATCCCCCAGTCTTCACTCAGTTGCTGGCAACTACTGCAGTGTTTTGCTGGAGCTCCACAGGTTTTTAAAAAAAGGTATTGTGCTTCTGTGGGGATTTGCTCCTTCCTTTCTATAAATTCTTTCTTATAGTCTTGGCTCTTCTCTCTTCTAAGCGTCTAGGCATTTTGTTGTGTTTATTTTGAATAGTTGCTTTTCGCGCCCCTTTTTGCCTGGCGCTTCGGCGCAAGGTTTTTTCTACCAGCTGGTGGGGGGGAGCGGAGCGTCGCAGCCGATTCTCCTGCCGGCGAGCTCCCTAATTGATCGGAAGCTTCTCCCCACGCGCGGGCAGCCTCTACTAATTAGCGCACCCCCAGCTGGCCGGCGGGCTCGGATTCCCTCGCCCCCGATCGAGGCAAGCCCGGAGCGCGAGAAGAACACAGCGGACGACTTTGCGCTCATCAGCTGGGCGGCGGGTTCGGAATCCCCGGCCGCCCACGCAACGCTGCTCGCAGCTTGCCGCCAAACCATCTGCCTGGCGCTAGCGCGAAGAAGAGAAAGCGCCAGACGCTGAAGCAGCCTCCCTCTGCAAGGGGAATCGCGCGGCACCTGGTCGGACCCTCGGGCCGCCAATGTAAGACCGTCGCCAGAGTCGGGCACAGCGGAGCCACGTGCCAGCGCCATATTGGTGGACCTGCGGGCCGCCATTTTGGTCAGACTCTCCAGCCGGCATCCTCGGTGATCTGCGAGCCGGCTGCAGACCCCCCCACCGAGCCTGAAAGGGGCCGAGCATCTTCTTCCTCTACCATCTGAGGAGAAGATTTTGCACTTTTTGAACTCTCGTGAAGAGAATTCTCTGCAGTTGGCGCAGTGCAAGATTAAGGGGTCTGCCCAGCGGTATCAAGCCTCAACCATGTCTCACTCCCCCCCATCCTCGGACATGGAACTGGAGCTTAGCCCCCCCCACAAGAGCAGTAAAGGGGGAAAGAAGAAATCAAAGAAGAGACATACGAGCGCCACCAGCAGAGCTGCTTCTGAGGGAGCCTTGCGCTTCCAGGACAGGGATGCGTTAAGGAGGCACAACGCGCTCGAGAGACAGTGGGAGAGGGCTCAGAGGGCAATGGCAGAGACACCATCCAGGGAGCCCACAGCCTTGGAGCAAGTGCGTGCGCTCCCTAGAGCTGCGGAGTTGGGGATCTCAACTGTATCCGACATTGCAGTAACCCCAAGAACTCCAGAGGCGCTCAGGTCTGGTCACAGCACACCCCGCCTGGAGACAGGCAGGGGGCTCGCAGCGGAGGCCTCACCAACTCTCCTTCCTGCAGAACATCATCGGGCCACGGAAGCAACGGGCCCATCACCAAGAGCTGAGCCGCAGCCCCAGGGGGGGACCGGAATGGCTTCCCCATTGGACTTCCAGGCCATGTTTTCGGCCGCACTGTCATCTTTCTTCAGTGCAACCTTGCAGCAGTCGACTCAGGCTCCAGTCCAAGCCACTCCAAGCCAGTCGCGACGCCACCAGCCCCAACCCCAGCCTCTCCCTAGACGAGGTCAGGATTCCTCCTCTGAGGATTCAGACCAGGCAGAGGAAGGGCCTGAGGAGATGGAACTCTCAGAGGATGAGGGCCTAGCGCCTGACACACCGGCATTTACAGGCCTCTTCCGCCCGGCCCTATTCAAGTCCTTGCTCCACAAGGCACGTCTCACAACCAATCTTGGAGTGCCAGGGGATGTCACTGCCGCCACCCCACCAGCAGCGGGCCCTCATGACGCGCTTTTCAACTCATCAAAGCCGCAGAAGGACTACATCCCGTGCCCTCAGCTGTTTACGGAGGTCATTCAGAATCCCTGGGGACAACCAGCTTCCCTGGCCACACCCAGCAACCTGGACAAAAAGCTCTACTGCGCAGCCCCAGAGTTAGAGGACCTCCTAACGCTCCCTACAGTTGACCAGCCTGTGGCAGCATTGTCCTCTGGTTCCCTGATTTCCACCGATCCTCTTGACTCTCTCAAGGCAGAGGAGAAGAGGATGGAGGGGGCCTTCCGGAAAGCACATCAGGCTGCGGGCTGGGCAATCAGAGCCGCGACGGCAACGTCCTTCTTCAACCGAGCGTCGCTTATTTGGCTCCGGCACCTGCAGGACAGACTACCTCCTGAGGACACCAGGCTCCAGCAGGATATAAACAAGATAATAGCCGCCACTGAATACTCAGCTGACAGCTCACTAAACGCAGCCAAATTTGCTTCAAGGACTTTAGCCTCAACTCTTTCGGCTAGAAGACTCTTCTGGCTCCGGCCCTGGAAGGCCGATCTCAAAGCAAAATGGAAATTGGCGGCCGCACCTTACAAAGCCCCAGAGCTCTTTGGCGCCGCGCTGGAGCCGTTGCTAGTGGAGGGGAAGGATAAGAGAAAGATCCTCCCATCGACTTACCGCCGCCAGGAACGCCGGTACTCTCCTTACCCTCTACAACAGCCCTTTCGTGCCAGCGCGGGACCCAGGGGGTCCTCTTCTCATCGTCCCCACTATCAGGGAGGAGATAGGTTCCAGGACCGGCAGCAGTTCCGAGACCGAGGCCAAAACCAGCAGCCGAGGCGCAACTTCCGTGGTGCTGGGTCAAAGCCAGCCAAACGAGGGAAATGACTCCAGATTCGCAGGCCCCATCGGGGGAAGGCTCATTCATTTCCACCAGCAATGGGCCAAATCAACCTCGGACTCCTGGGTAAGGCATACGACTGGTTCGGGACTTTCTATCGAATTCTCCGGTCAGCCGCCCCATCGGTTTGTCCGCTGTCCAATTCCCCGCTCTGCAGAACAGCGGAACTTAATGTCACAGGAGATAGAACACCTCCTGCAAGTCAATGCCATCGAAGCAGTGCCACACGCCCAGGGGGGTTCCGGGTTCTATTCAACCCTCTTCCTAGTACCCAAGAACTCAGGGGGCTGGAGGGGCATACTAAACTTAAAGCGGCTAAACCTGTCGGTTCAATACCACAGGTTCAAAATGCATTCCCTAAAGTCCATCCTAGCGGGGGTGAGACGGGGAGGCTTGCTCCAATCGGTCGACCTCCGGGAGGCCTACCTTCACGTGCCCATTCACCCGGGGCACAGGCAGTTCCTGAGATTCGAATTCGCGGGAACGCATTACCAGTACCGAGCGATGCCATTCGGACTTTCGTCAGCCCCCCGCACCTTCACCAAACTGGTGGCGGTGGTAGCAGCCAGGCTTCGAACCATCCCGATCCGGTTGCTCTGCTACCTGGACGACATTCTGATCCTGTCCTCCACTCGAGATCAGGCCACCGAAGACATGAGGAGAGTCCTGCAGGTCTTCCAGGATCACGGCTTCACCATAAATTTCGAAAAGAGCCATCTGCAGCCCACCACCAAACTACTTCATCTGGGGGCACTGATAGACTCGGCCAACGGCCAGGTTTACCTATCACCGGACAGAGTCCAGAGCATCCGCGCTCTGATACAACAGATCCTGTCGAAGAGGAGAGTCGCCCTGATCCATCTTTCTTGCCTTCTCGGAAAGATGGTATCCTGCTTCGGCATCGTTCCGTGGGCACGCAGACATTCGAGACCTCTGCAGTGGTTTTTGCTTCCATTCCAGCGGGCAGGCAGGGCCAACTCCAAACGGGCAGTACTCCTCACTCTTCAGGTCCGCCAGTCCCTCAGGTGGTGGACATCGCCTTCGCTTCTCAAGGGGTCCAGTTTCTTAGAGCCGGACCGACTGATCATCACCACCGACGCAAGTCTTCGAGGGTGGGGAGCCCACCTCCACAACCTGGTGGCACAGGGACAGTGGTCCTGGCGAGAGAGTCAGTGCAGCATCAACCTTCTGGAACTTCGGGCGATCAGACTGGCCCTTCGGGAGTTCCAATCGACGGTGCGAGGACATCACGTTCTGATCCTGACCGACAACATCTCGGCCAAAGCGCACGTCAACAGAGAGGGGGGCACAAGGTCCCGCGCCCTGATGCGAGAGGCCGCCGATCTCTTCAGCTGGGCAGAGAACCACCTTCTTTCGATCAGGGCGGATCACATCTCGGGGGCATCCAATGTCAGAGCAGACTGGCTCAGCAGAGAGACCATAGACCAAGCGGAATGGCAGCTCCATCCACAACTGTTCCGGGAGCTTGCCTCACGCTTCGGAAGCCCGGTGGTGGATCTCTTTGCAACCCCGGCCAACGCTCAGCTTCCCCGCTTCGTGTCACGCTACCCGACACCTCTGGCGGAGGACCACGACGCGTTGCGCTGCAGGTGGCCCGAGGGTCTCCTGTACGCGTTCCCACCACTGCCTCTAATTCCCCGCCTCATCCGGAAACTGCTATCGGAGAAGGCCGACCTGCTCCTGGTAGCCCCGAACTGGCCCCGGCGGCCGTGGTACGCCGACCTAGTGGCACTCTCCGTGGACCAACCGTGGGTGATCCCACCACGGCGGCTCGTCCTTCGCCAGGGGGAGGTCACGCACCCAGAGCCCCAGTGGCTCCAATTAGCCGTCTGGCATTTGAACGCGTCATCCTGAAAAAGGACAACCTACCAGACGAAGTCGTGGCCACCATCCAAGCGGCTAGACGTCCGTCTACAACCCGCATCTACGAGGCATCTTGGCAGGCGTTCTGTCGCTGGAGTACCCGACAACACACCGACCCGACATCAGCGGATGTTCGTGACATCCTGCAATTTCTTCAAGCCGGCCTTGACAAGGGCCTGACCCCCTCAACCTTACGAAGGCAGACAGCTGCGCTATCGACGGTCATCACCTGCCCCCCGTACCAGTCGCTCGCGCACCACCCGCGCATCAAGGGGTTTCTACATGGGGCCACAAACCTTCGACCCCCTGCAGTGCACCGGTACCCATCATGGGACTTGACTCTGGTTCTGCGGGCACTGACCGGACCCCCCTTCGAACCCCTAGACTCAACCTCTCTCAAGTACCTCTCATTTAAGGTGACTTTCTTGCTGGCGATCACCTCGGCGAGAAGAGTCTCAGAGATAGTGGCTCTCTCAGTCCGCAAGGACTTATGCATATTTCGTGAATCCACGGTGACGCTACGCCTGGACCCGGCTTTCATCCCGAAGGTCAACTCGTGGTTCCATCGGGCCCAGGAACTCATCCTACCGGATTTCTGCCCTTCACCTCGAGACGCTAGGGAGGAGAGGTGGCACACGCTGGACGTCCGACGTGCTATCCGCATCTACATCCGCCGGACTAAGCCTTTTCGCCGGACCGAGGGCCTCCTAGTTTCCTTTAGTCCGAGGTCCATGGGTCAGAAGGTATCACCAGCCACAGTCAGCAGATGGATTAAAGCCTGCATCGCTATGGCCTACGATTCAAGCTCCAGGCCGGCACCGGGCAGAATCCTCCCCCACTCTACCCGCAGTGCGGCCACATCGGCGGCCTGGGCCACTCAAGCCTCGGTAGCGGACATCTGCAGGGCAGCGACCTGGTCGTCCCTCACGCCGTTCATTCGCCACTACAAGATCGATGTGTACAACTCCGCTGAGGCGTCGTTTGGCCGTAGAGTACTTCAGAAAGTGGTGTCGGAGGACAACGGTGGAGACAGTCAGCCCCCCACCCAGGGGGTTTGAGCTTGGGTATATCCCATACATGGATAGTGGGAGCAGCGCACAGGAAAATGGACGTTGTCTTACCTGAACGTCCTTTTTCTGGGCGCTGCGTACACTATCCATAACCCTCCCTCTTGGGCTGACTGCTCACCTGGTGACTGTTGGTCCCTTTCGTTCCGTGTTATCAAGTTGGTGTTAATAAAGTTGAGTTTGTTAAGGTTACTTTTAGTCGACTCCTTCTTAGCTGCGCCTTTCGTTCAGACTGGGGGATCATGGGAACAGAGGCGTGGCTAGGGGGCCGGAAAGGGGAAGAGCCTTCTGTTTCTTTCACTCAGTTGTTGCCAAATACTGAAGTATTAACCCATACATGGATAGTGTACGCAGCGCCCAGAAAAAGGACGTTCAGGTAAGACAACGTCCATTTTATGTTTTTAAGAAAAGTGTTTTAGGATGGGTTAGCTTTGGGATAAAAAAATATTAGTCCAATTTTAAATCTTAAGTTGATGATTTGATATGGATGTAGATTGCAATTATATGTAACAAGGTTTTCATTTCTGTGTGGTTTTCTTGTGCTTTTCTTTTAAAAATGTGAAGGCATGAATTTGTTTTGCAGGTTATTTTTGTGTCAAAAAGCAAAGACCCAATGATGTCTTTCATGATGCCATTCCACTTGGTGAAGGGATGCTCCATTGAACAACCTGTCTTTTCTGCCAATTATATCAAAGGAGTAATACAAGCAGAACCGGGAGGTATGTGTCATCCATCAGAGAGGCAAATTTCAAAAAATTGCGCTCTTGGAGTAATCATATGTAAAATCAAATGTAAAAATTTTGGTTTAAATTTCTATTGTAGCTGAGAACTATACATTCACCAAAAATGTGTAGCAATGTTTCTTTGTACATAAATACCAATAATGAAGGGTTTTGATAGCTGTTAGGTTCACCATCCTTCATTCAATATTTATGAGAAACTTCACAATTCACTCTAACTTGATTTGGAAGAAAAAGAAAAACTATATTTTATTTTGAAAACTTATTTTAAAGACAATTATTTCAAATTAGATTTATATTTATTTGCAAATTTTTGCTTGCATAAGGTAATAGGAAATTCTGTTTTCCTGATATACATTCTGGTTAAATTTCACAGTCCCTGATTAAATTCAGTGAAAACATTTGATTAGAGTTTGGAAGAAGCTATCCACTTCTGAGCTTGTAGGAAGAAATGCACTTTTTACATATAAGTGTGTTTAGAGGAAAGTGATGAATGAGCATTTTTAGCTGCTTGTGAAAAGGGAAAAAAACAATTTAAGTATTGTTCTTACCTTGAAATTTGTTCTCTTTGAAATCTGTGCAAGATAGATGGGATATACTGTGAAGTTAGGGTTATTGGGGCATCTTCTGCCCTCTCCAGAACTTTGGTAAAGATAGGATGAGGTTTTGGTCCTTTTTATTTGATTTTAAAGGGTTCTTAATAACATAAGTAAGCAAATCTTACTAAAGGTTTAATGCACCTATTGAAAGTTGGTAGTTTATCTCTGGATTTCAGTAATACAATGCTGAGGAACCTGGAGTTGGCAAAAATGAGGTGATTTCTCAAAACTGGTATAGGGCAGGGGTGAAACCCAGCAGGTTCTGACAGGTTCTGGAGAACTGGTAGCAGAAATTTTGAGTAGTTCACAGAACTGGCAAATGCCACCTCTGGTTGGCCCCAGAGTGGGGTGGGAATGGAGATTTTGCAATATCCTTCCCCCAGGAGTGGGGAGGGGATGGGGATTTTGCAGTATCCTTCCCCTGTCACGCCCACCAAGCCACGCCATGCCCAACAAGCCACGCCCTCAGAACCGGTAGTAAAAAAATTTGAATTTCACCACTGGTATAGGGACCTTATTATGGGAATATTTGTTAAAACTATTTCTGAATTACTTTGTAAACTGATATTGATATCAAATCATGTTCAGTTTATCCATGTTTTTGTCTTGACAACATTTTGGGAAGCTGTCCTAATTTAAGACTTTTAATGCAACATTTTTTTTTAGGTGGCTGGGAAGGTCAGGCTTCATTTAAAATGAGCTTTTTCAGTGGAGGTGCTGTAGAATTTGGACAAATGATGTTCAAGCTTGCAAGTGATGGTAAGACTTTCTTCTCATTTCTTCCCATCCCAGGCAAATAATTTGGTACTGATTTCTACTTTTGATGATAATATTTGACAGTTGTACTTGCTGATAGTTCTTCAGGTATGCTTAAACCCTAATGTATGGTTAGTGCTAAATGCTGCTATTCTCACCTCTATTATATGTTTTTCATTCTTTCCAACTCAACAAAATGTTGGAGAAAAAATTATGTAGAGAGACTTGAGCTCTTGTCTATCAGCAAGATAACTCCTCTAAACAGAATGGGTCCAGATTTGATATAGTGGAAGAAGCAAGAAAAATAAAAACTGGGTACAAAAATGGACTTGGATTAGGTTGGTAGCTGAGAAGAAAACATTATGGGAAAATATTCCCCAATGGCAAATGTGCATTGGGCAGTGACTTGGAATGCTGCCTCTTCTGTTCTAAGCCCCTCCTCTCCTTCCAGGCACATGACCCAGAGGGGAGCTGGTGCAGCCTGCCCTGTGCTTCCATGCATGCTTGCAAACACATTTTGTTACTTAGAATTAAATACAGACAGTTTCAATGACCACTGCAAGTAAACAGCACAAAGCTATATTCTGCATGCTTTCTGTAGTTCGCTTAATTTCACTATCACATAGAGTGCATTTCCTGCAAAAATACAATAATCATAATGGGTAAACCGATCAGATAATTTGCTTAAATTCTCTCTAATTTTGGTTGATTTTAAACATAATTATTTAAACTCCAAGATTTCATGTGCTACATTTGGCTTATTAAATATACTATGTTTAGCTTCTAGAGGAGTACCAGCTCCGAGTTTTGGCTATGGGTATGCACCACCACCTTTTCCTGGTGCTTATGGACCTCCACCAGGAAGCTACGTTATGCCACAGCCAGCTTCTGGAGCCTATATTTATATGCCTGCACAAATGAATGGATATGGAGTTGCTCCGCAGCCTATGGGATATCCATATGCACCTCCTCCAGGTGAATTCTCAACCAACTTTATAAAATATTGTTATTCAATATTAAGCTGACTCTTTTTGTTTATCTAGGACAGGGGTGTCAAACTCAAGGCCCAGGGGCCAAATCTGGCACATGGGGTACGTAGATCTGGCCTGCAGGGCCACCCTGGAACAGCGAAGGACTGGCCGGTGGTGCTTCTGCCAGTGAAAATGTGCTCCTGAGCTCTGGTTTTTGGCTGCCACGGCCTCCTGCAACCCTCTGCCAGTGAAAACAGAGCACTGGCAGAGGGTTGCAGGAGGCCGTGGCAGCCAAAAACAGAGCTCGGGTTCATGTTTTCACTGGCAGAGCGCTCAGGCCACCACAGGCGCCCTCGACAGGAGTGAGGTCAGGATGGCCACCCACCCCTGAGGTCAAGCACAACTGTGATGCGGCCCTCAATGAAATCAAATTTGACACCCCTGATCTAAGATAAGTTTTGGGATTCTTGTTCCTTTTTTTGTCTTCATTTAACCTATAAAACATTTTTTTAAAAATCACACTTATATAAATAAGTCTAAATATGTCAATAAAATGTACTGTAGCATTATAAAATTTATAACTATTCATGTAGATGAAATGACTTAAAAAATTATCCGGATCTGAAAAATATGATTAGCAACATTATAAAATTGCTACTAGGGAAAGGGTAATATTTGGAATGATTGAACATATTCATAGTGAATGGAATTAGTTGTAATAAAGATAGAATTAAGGGTTCGGACATTGGGTATGCTATTCCACACATTCATTTCCCACAAATGATTCTGTTACTGCCCTATATTTTGTATATTATATTATATTATACAGCCAAGGGAATAGTTGTAGGATCTGCACAAGAATACCAATTGCACAGTAGTCATCTCTCTTTGAATGTGTAAATTATTTGGAAAATACTTCCTGATTGATTTTTAAAGAAAGTGCAAAATAAGAAAAAAAAACAATTTGTGTGAATTTGCACCAACATAAATACATCTATGATATGCTTGTACAAATATAGTTTTTTTTTCTTTAGGTGCATATCCACCACCTCCTGGGATGAACTCCATGTACATGGCACCTCCTCCCCCATATCCTGGCCCTTCTGGTACTGGACCTTCAGCTCCCATTGATCCAGGACCTACAGCTCCTAGGACCTGGACAGAACCTGGGATGCCAGGTAAGAATTTAGGATTGCTTCTGCTTAGAACTGGGTCAGTTGCATTGTGCTCCCAGGTTTTATTTTCTGGGTTTTAAATAAGTTATTTAAAGAGCAATTATTGTCATGCTGATTTATCCAAGTCATTTTCTTTGAATTAAGTAAATGTTCTTTGAAACACCCCTCTGTTAAACATAAACTCTAAAGATAGGTGCAAAAGTCTCCTAGTGCCCCCAGTCTCACCCCCAGTCTTATCTTTGTACTCAAAACTGTGCAGGATTGTGCTACTGAAATTTTGTATTAAGGCTCTGGTAAGACTTAAGACTTAGTATTCCTTATTTTGGTTACTCCCCCCCCCACTTCCCTCCTACCCAAAAGCTGAGGTCAGAAATTCTGTCTCCATCCCTTCCTGTATCATCAGTGCCATTCCACTTATGGACATTTGCTAACTAAAAATTAATAAAAGGAGAGAGCCTGTGGCCTTCCTTTCAAAAATGTGACCAGATTCTGTTTTAGAGATTATAAATTCTGTTTGATCTGCTAATTGTTGAGATACAGTTAGCTGACAGATCTTGATCTCAATCTCTGATTATTGTGGAATATTCTCTCTTTTGCCTACCCAAATATACATGGTTAATATATCTAAAAATGATTACCTTGTCTTGTCCAGATTCTTCCTTATAGAGGCTACAAATCTGTACTTTAATTTTATCTAGAAACTAAGAAGACACCAGGTAGCATTTGTGAATGTGAATAGTGTTTGCATTTGTCTTAAAAGTTCTCCCTGCCCTTTTTCTTTTATTAATGATGTAGGTGGCAATAAAGCAGCAGAGGCAACTTCCAGTGCATATTATAACCCAGCTAATCCTCATAATGTTTACATGCCTATGGTAAGGATTTTCTCTAGAATTGTATGTGGCAGGAGATGGGGCCAAGGGAGTAGTGATTGTCCACATTTTTTTAGGTGAACTGTTTTATCTGAGAAAACCAGGAGAGGGATTTCTGAGAAATGAGTAATGAGTTTGGTCATAGACTTACTCTCTGTTGTGCTAACTCGATTGGATCTGAACTAGCTGATTATCAATTGTAATATTAGGTACAATCACTGAGTGAGAATGGACATCCTGTAGCACAACCTGAGGAGCAGGTTTAGCTTTGTAGTTCTAAAATTTTTGTTGTTCTGGCATTTAGTTAAATAAAATTTGCAGCTAATTACATTGAATATGTTAACATTATACGAAAAGCATCTGCCATTTTTGCTTTCTATATAGTAACACTGAGAAACTTTGAATTCTAGAGGAAATTACACACACAACAGACACTCTATTTATTCACTTCAGGCTGTTCCTCTCCTTTAAAAAAGAAACAAAAACGAAACAGCTACATCCATGTTTGACTGTCTGTTTCTATCCCATCTCATCCCATCCCTGTGATAATAACGTTGACAGATTATGTGCCAATAAGGCACTTAACCACATAGATTTTTGCCATGATGATCTGTTCCTAAACTGGTCTTTCGGACCTTCCAAAGGCACACCCATTTGTAACTGAGTCCATCTGCTGAACCTTGCTGCTGGCTGTCCCCTTCTCTTTCCACCTCTCCATGCATTAGAGCCTTTTGCAGAGAGCTGCAAAATATTGCATAATATTGGCTTATAACATATTATGTTGCATAATATTGGCTTATAACATATTACTGAGTAACAAGAACTTTCCTTATAAAGGTATGAAGAACATGAAATCTTGGGACTTGAGGTCCTTCATTATAGTTGCCCATCTTCTTAGGAGATAGATCACATATGAGACTGCATTGAAATGTCTTACACACTGATTTAATATTGAATAATTTTAAGAATGCTGAGATATTTTGATAGTGGGCAGAATCAAAACTCAAAATGTTTAATAGTAATGTGCCAATTTAATTAAATGTGCCTAATTTTCATTTTAGGATCAACCACCTCCTTATGCACCACCTGAGGAAAAGAAGAACAACTAACAGGAGCCTCAGCGCCACTTTCTTATGTTTCCTGACTTTGAAGATTTTGCCGTTGCTGCTGCCTTGTTTTTTTTAATCTCTAGACCATCTTATGTCAGTAGCATGCATAATATTGGATGATGTTACACCTGCTGTTACACTTTCACAATGGCAATACAAGAGCGGTGACAGTAGTACTTTATATGTTTTCTGTCCTGAGGGTAGGCTATAACAAAACACTTTAATGTGACACAGATATTCATGAAGGAGCATTTTGTTTTTCTGCATCTCTGTATGTTTAATACCATCTATATCTGCATGGTATTTTCACTCCTTGCTTTCTTCCATTATTCATTAATGCAGATTAATGAATAACAGGGAATTTTCAGAGACTTTTATCTTTCCTGCAAAGTAGAATGGAAGAAAGCTTTCCACTGATTTCTAAAAATTGATATCTGAAGAGGAAGGGATGACAAGAAGATCCAAAAGGTTAATCAATTCCTTTCTTCTCAGTAACTGTTGCTGCCTTCTGGTTTGCCACATCCAACCATGCTTTAAAGATTTCATTTTCTGCAATATTGGTTCTTTGTCCTTGCAGAAGGGTGCCAGGTAGAAATAGTTTTACTGTATCTACATCTGAAGGAATGCACAGCAGGTTTTTCTGCTTTCAATTTGGCTGCAGGGTTTATGTCTCTAAAACGTCTTTATGTATCTCTGTGTCTCTAAAACATCATCTGCCTGGTATAAGAGTAGGGCAGCGAGTCTTACTCAAATTAGGCCAAATTATCTGTCTGCCCTATCCATACAGGAGAAATAAAATTGGAATTGAAACCATTTATGTGAACTGGAACCAAAGATTGGCTTTATAACTGAGAGGACTAAAATAAAATGTAATTTAGCAAACAACATAATACCTGATCCAGAAAAAAACATATTGGTTATTCTAAGAACAAGACTCAATCTTTGATCTGGAAATCAATTCTTTTCCAACTAGCAGCAGCTAATACAATACTAAATGTTATATCTAAAAGGAAAATACTTTTTTTCTGCTACAGAAAATGGGAATTTATACACTGCTGTATGTTGGTAAAGCCAGACATAGATGTCAAAGTAGTTTCTCTTTGTTTAGGCCTCTATTTAGATTTAGCTGAGCTACACCATCAGGCCAGAGATAATGAGGTGGAAAAATATTAAAACTCCAAACATGAGTAAGAAATTATATTTGATAAGAGTTCTGTAATTAAATGGTATTGGAAGAGAAAACTAAAAATAGTTTTTGTCCGAGCTAGAAAGAAGCAACCAATATTCTGGGTTATGTTAAACTGTTATTTAATAATGACTTATCATATGTATATTCCTCTTATATTTGTTCTTAAAAGAACTATTGTTCCACTAATGTAGTGGAGAATATAATTTGCATATAGGACATCTCTTTTTTCTTCCTTGATGTTAGGGCTTTTACTTCACAGAGAAAAAACTTGACATACTGGTGTGTTATGGATACTCATCTATTTTCCCTTTAGTAAATGAGATAATTATACAGTAAAAAGTATGAAATAAACTTTTTTCTAACAAATACCTTCATTCTGAACACAAAAGCGTAACTGTTTTCCATAACTAAATAGCTAACTCTGTTTATATTATTTTTGAATTGCACTTTAATACAGAAATATTGAAACTTTTATATTTGTGTCTGCATTGGTATGTTGATAACTTATTATTTTGTGCAAGGCTCAATTGGTGTGGGCTGGGAGGCGATATAGTTCCTTTCTTTAAAGAATGGAAAACTCTCCTTAACAAGATCTATTTGAATATTGTGCTTGGTTAAGATCTTCCTCAAACTTGACCTCCAATGACTTTATGACTAACTAGCTGAATACCCGTGCTCCGCTACAAATGTGATCGGGCTTGATAAATTGACACTTAACGAGTTTGAAAATTAATAACTAGTTACAATCAGCCTCTCCTCTACCGTTTTCTTCCTCAGGCTAGCCCCACAGAAGCCTCCCCTCTCTATCCCCTTCTCTCCCTCAGGCTTGCCCCATAGATCCTCTCCTCTCCCCTTCTCTCTCTCAGGCTTGCCCCATAGAAGCCTCTCCCCTTCTTTCCCTCAGGCTGGCCCCACAGAAACGTCTCCTATCCTATCCCGCTCTCTCCCTCAGGGTTTCTAGCCCCTTCTCTCCATGAGGCTTGCCCCACAGAAACGTCTCCTATCCTATCCCGCTCTCTCCCTCAGGGTTTCTAGCCCCTTCTCTCCATGAGGCTTGCCCCACAGAAGCCTGTTCTATGCTATCTCATTCTCTCCAGAGTTATTTTCAAGGTGGGAGGAGGAGTAGAACGTCTAACTAATTAGCATCAGAGCGTGTCATTTCAAAAAATTCTTTCTTAGTGAGCACCTAGAAGCCAACAGGAATATATGTGGCCAATTTCAAGTTTGTAGGCTTTATGGTTCTGGACATTTCATGATTAATGCGTGAGTGGTTTTCACTTTTATATATTTAGATTTATTTGGTAACAATTCAAAAGTAGTTTGCTCTTGCCTGCTTCAAACTTTGCTTACATACCAGTACATACATTCAAATCACATTCTGTATTACACGTCAGTGACCCAGACTAAATAAAATTTCTTAAATGAAACTTACAAAGTAGAATTACAATATAGAGCACAAAAAATAAAGCACAAATAAAGATTTTTAAAAATGTACAATCATGTTTGTACTATTTTGCTGTCAGCAGCATGTGAGTTTTACAAGCTGCAAAAATAAACCTTTCAAGTCCCAATTAAGGTTTAGAGATCAAGTTAAATAGAAGACTTAGTTTCTTGCCAAGACTAATGTACAATATTAAACTGCCATCTCAGATATCTATTGATGGTACTTTCCATGCAAGGTCTTGTCTTACCATGGCACTCCTGCTTCACCTTTCCATGTCTACTGCTGCCGTAGGCGTTCTCTCAACAGTTCATCTTTGGGTGCCAACCAGTGGTGAAATCCCAAAATTTTCTCTACCGGTTCTGTGGGCATGGCTTGCTGGGCGTGGCTTGGTGATCATGTGACTGGGTGGGCGTGGCCAACTTGACATCACTCACGTCACTCACTGTTAGAGCCAGGAGATGTCATGGATTGAGTAAAATGTGGTGAAATTCACTTAACAACACTTACTTAGCAACCAAAATTTTGGCCTCATTTTTGGTCATTTATTTATTTATTTGTTTGTTTGTTTTAATTTGTATACCGCCCTTCTCCAGCAGGACTCAGGGCGGTGAATAGCCAGAATAAAACAGAACATACAAAATTTAAAAACAGTTTAAAAATAATTAAATATTTTTGGCCGCAATTTAAAACAACCCAACTAAAATCAATTAAATTTAACCAAAACTGTGGGATCAAGCCAGCCCGGCTAGGTGAAATAAATAAGTTTTCAGGGCCCGACGAAAAGTCCGGAGGTCTGGTATTGTACGTATCTCTGGGGGGAGGTTGTTCCAGAGGGCGAGTCATAAGTCAAGGACTATCTCTGTCTTTCGTTCTCTTTCTCTCTTTCTCCCTTCCTTCCTCTTTTTTTCTTTCTCTTTCTTCTCTCTTTCTTGCCTCTCTCCCTCTTTCTTTCTTCCTTCCTTTCTTGTCTCTCTCTTCCTCTTTCTTCTTTTTCTTTTTTCTTCCCTCTTTTTCTTTTTTTCTTGTCTTTCTCCCTTCCTTCCTCTTTCTTTCTTCCTCTTTCTTCCTCTTTGTTTTTTGTCTCTCTCTCTTTCTTTTCTCTCTCTCTCCCTTTCTTCCTCTTTTTTTTCTTCTCGCCCAAAAGGTGAACGAGCCTCGCCATGTCCCCTCAAGGCAGCTCCTTGGCCGAGTGCAGCGGGTTTCACACACACCTCTCGCTGCCAGCATCGGCCTTACCTTCTAGATCCTCCACTGGCATATTCAGCATGCCCATCATCCCAAGGGAGCCAGCGCATTGGTAAGGCTGATGGGTGGCCCTTGGAGACGCATCTGCTGCTCTGAGGCTGAGAGGGGCGGCAATGGTGGTGGTGCTCTGGGAGGGCAGGCGGATATCCCGGTGCTGCACATGCGGTGTGCCTGCCCTCTCCTGCCGTTCACGTTCACGGCAGGAGAAGGAAAAAAGTGAATGGTGGCACCACGGCAGTGTTCCAGGAGGGCAGGGGGATATCCCAGTGCTGCACATGCAGTACGCCTGCTGCGGCGCTGCCATCCTATTTCATTTTGCGGTGGGAGAAGGAAGAAAGCAAGCGCCGCCACCGTGGCAGAGCTTTGGGGGGGGCAGGTGGATGTTCTGGAACACCGCTGCTGTGGCCGCCCCCACCCCCTCAGCCCCAGCACAGCGGCTGCGTCTCCATCAAGGGCCGGCTACCCACCCACTGGCTGGGCCGGAATAGACACTGACCTCGGAAGGCAAGCAGGCATGGGAGACCGCCGGGAAGGCCACGTGGAAGGGAGGCAAGGATGGCAGGGCTGCGGGGAAGGGAGTAGGCTGCTAGCTCTCTTCCCAGTGGCTGGGCAGCCACAACATGCTTGCCTGCCTTCCACTCGCCCTTCCACTTGCCTGACTTCACAAGCTGGCCACGGGGACACTGGGAAGGTTGCATGGAAGGCAGGCAAGCATGTAGGGGCTGCGGGCCACAGGGAATGAAGTAGAGGAGGCAGGCTGGGATGGTGGGGGGGGGGCAAGAGGAGCTAACTAGGTCATGACTCACAGGCTTACCTGGCAGGCAGATCAGGGCCACTCAGTTGTGGTGCAGCTCTTCAGGCAGGCAAGCTGCAGAGCAGAGATGGGGTAGGGCGTGGCGAGTGAGTGGCGACCAGGCAACCGGTTCGGGAGCGTGACCAGCCAGCTGTCGCTACCGGTTCAGTGACCCAGCCAAATGTCTGCTACCAGTTCGCCCGAACCAGTCGGATTTCACCCCTGGTGCCAACATATTGGTGTACTTGTGGATGCTCTGAGTTTCGTCCAGGACAGTAGCTTTGACACTCACTAGACCCTGCCCACCCTCTTTCTGATTAGTGTACAATTTCTACAAGTTGGGCATGGGGTGGAAACCTCTGTAAATTATGAGGAGCCTTAAGGTATTCACACCAGCAGCTTCCATGTCCTTTGGCCAGCTCACTATACTGGAAAGGTATCTGATAACTAGCAGGGCATATATATTGATGACATGGATCTATCTATTGATCTGGCTGTTCAGAACCTGTCTTATCCTCTGTGGTACTTTGATGTTGCTGTCTTCCTTGCCTCTTCATGGTTCTCATGTGACTGGGATACCAAGGTGCCTGAACTGGCCTGTACACCTGCTACACTGGGAGTTCCACCTCATCATTTGAAACTACTTTCCCTCTTTTGACTACCATCAAGTCACATTTCTCCAATCTGAATGACATCCCAAACTCCTCATTGTAGATCCATGTCAGGTGGAGTTAAGCCTTGATTGCTCCTACCATGACTGGGACCATTTGGCCTTTACTTTCCACATCCTTTCTAGTTCTTCCTTCAGGCCCTGGTACTTATCCAGCTTCTCCTACTCCTTCCTATTGCTATAACTTGGCACTGGTACCTCTATTGCCACTGCTATCTTCTGGTTCTTGTCTATCACAGTGATTGCTTGATTGGTTAGTACTTGTCTATCTTGGATCTGGAAGTCCTACAGCAGGAGTGCCTAACCCCTGGGTTGTGGACTGGTACTGATCCATGGCCTGTTATGAACTGGGCCTTGCAAGTGGCAGGCAAGCAAGCAAAGCTTAATCTGCGCATGCGCGGGATCTAGGTTGCATGTGAAGCCCCCACCCCACCCCCGTGTGTGGAAGAATTATCTCACGAAACTAGTCCCTAGTGCCAGAAAGGTTGGGCACCGCTTTCCTACATGATCTTAGTCCTCTTATTCTCCATGACCTTATGCAGGATCTCCCATTTGGATTTGCGTCTTGTCCATATACTGTGCACATGTTCTTGTTACTTGGTACTTGGTTGTATCATTCAGTATATGCTGTTCCTGCCAGCATCTTACACCCTGCTATTATGTATTAAGACTGTCTTTTAGGCCTCTGCATAATTTGCACCATGAGTCTTATCTAGTGGTGGTAAATCCTTGCTTCTATGGATCTAGTTCTTAGTGCCTGTTCTTGTGCTATGATCAGTGCTTCAGTGCTGCCTTTTAATCCATTTCATATATATAAAATTGAGTGGCATGCTGTCCATGTTTTCTGTTATGAAAGAAATAACCTAAATAATAGTTTCTAGATAAATACTGTCACAGTACTAAAAGCAGCTTATTCAACAATGGGGTGGATAAAACTAAGGAAACTTATTTTGGTAATCTCCAGATGCGATAGATTATATTTTGGCTGGCAATTCTGGGATTCAGTTACATCCAAAGATACAGTATGTGACTAGGAAAAATGTACAAGAAAAAATAAATCACAGAATTAGCCGATACTTTGGAATTGTATTCATTTTTAATCAAATCATTTCTGAAACAATCTTTATTCAAAACCTGATTTTAAAATATAAACATCTGAACATACGGTGAAAAAAAAACAGTCCCTGAAGAGTTGTTTATAAAAAAGAATAAAAATTACAAAAATCCTGGAAAATTAAGCAAGCGAGCCAGAGAAGCTACTATAGAAGAAATGCTAGCATGGTAACAAAAAGAACTTTTTTCAACTATTGAAAAAATAGTTATTTTATTATTAGCAATTATTAAGTTAGCAATTATTTCAGCTACTGACATCATTGATAGCATTACAAGCAAACACCTATAGTGCAATAGTTTGAAATTCTGTGCATTAAAGGACAATTCCAGTTCAATTTTGGAATCCAGGAAATTTATCTTTCAGTGACCTATAGGAATTTCCTTATACAAATTATGATGGGGTTTTTTCTTATGCTTATATATGGGCAACCGGCTTCTGGTTGATTATCTCAATGCATGTGACAATCATTAGCTGTCTAATCTACATAAATAAAAACACATGTATATTCTTATTTATGTCTACTTAGAAGTGTTGGATTGCATACTAGTGAACTGATAGCATCTCCATTGTGTGAAGAGGTAGATCTCAATTTATATATTGTGTAGAACTGCCATCCTACACAAACCATTTTTCCCCCTCTGTTGAGGTACCACAAGCGTACCAATAGGGAATGGTTAATCCTTAGCAGCTTTCCAATAAGTTATTCAACTACTGGCTGTCACAGATTAAAGGGACTGAATTTCTTTGCTTTCTCCTGCTGCTTTATGAACTTGAAAGGCTGCTCCAACTTCATTGTTGGGTACAGATACCACATGACTACTCCAGAGGGATTAATCACCACTGTGAAGTTGGTAGCAATCTTCAGGTCACTGATTATTTCACTGGTGTACACATCCTGTGCCTAGCAAAAACAAAAGCAGATAAATGGATAAATGATATGTGCATCTACTATGGAACTACTCACAAATTCTAGTAGCTGTTCCATAGCAATGTTTTATCCCAATGAAAAATACTAACGCTTATTTGCTGTACAACTTGAATTCTAAAGTCTTAAAATAGTAAATAATCTTGTTACTCCTTCGTCACAAATGAATGGTAGTGTTGGGGGAGGGGATGGAGTTTAGGCTTTATGAGTTATTTTGCTATATATAGTTTTATCACTCCAGAAAATAACATGATTATTAAAGTTTTTTTTAAAGCCAAGATATGGCCATATTAAATTCAATAACATGGGGCAAAATATAAATAAGCAATACTGTGTAGTATTTGAGATTGTCAGCTTGTCATCCCCCCCCTCCCATAAAATGTTTTCAGCAATGGAGAGGAAGACCACATACGGGTGGGTTTTTTACTTACTTCATAGACAGTGTTCGTTGTAAAATTGAGCTGTGCAAGGGAAGTTGTGTAGCGATATGGCATGTCTGTCCTCTGACTGAAGAAAACCAGAGCATTGGCTGAGTGGGAAAGGGGCCGCAGAAATACTTCAATTTGAGATTTCTCCTATAAAATCAGATTGAAAAGCACGTTCTTCTAAAGGCAATCTTTCCCAGGACATAAACAGGAAATGGTGATGTCGTCATATAGGAAAAGACAATTCTTCAACTAAAATTGTTATGAGTTATGGAGCTCCTATTCAATCTAACTCAATTCATAGTGCTGTAATTTGGGCCAAAAACATCACCATATACACACAGGCTTCCTACCATTCTTCCTTACAGATAAATTAAGAAAACAACAGTGACAATGGATCTGCAGTATGCCAAATTGCTGAAAGATAATATATTGTCTCCTAAGCGCCTTAGAAGAGAGGAGCGTGAACGTACAGTAATAAATATCCTTGGCTTGACTAATGATCTTCCCACATAAGGGGGGGTCAAAAAGCAGGAATATACATCCTTGAATTCCAGGGATTCACGCCAGGTTCTCCAGACGCTTGGTATTCATTACCTGAAGGATTCTACGCCCTTGAATTCCCAGGGGATCTTGGTTAATTGTAATCATCAATTTGTTTTGTAGAATTTCTTTGGCACTTTCAGAAATAACACGGAGGTCTGTGGACATGAAAAGAGGAGCAGCCATAATTGTCCATAAAGCCATCTGGGACTTGGACTCTTCAAGGCTCAGACCAAAGTTTCCAATGATTAGCTGCAGAACAAAGAAGAGGTTAACCCAGAGGTGAGTAATAAAGTCAAGAATGAAAGCAAAAGAAAACAAGAGCTGCATATGGACTGGTTTCAAGAGAACTCTTGTTGAATAAAGGTGACTATTTATTATTGTTATTATTATTTTTTATTAATTTATTTACTCATATGCTAAATAAATAAGATAACTAGGTATGTTTACTCAATGCTTCTGATTGGACTAACCTTCCCCAATTTTCTTCTAGAAGAAAGTTTAGGAAATAATATCAAGGCTGACTGAATTCCAATATCCCACTGGGTAAACACAGACATAACTACAGGTAGTCCTTGATTTACAACAGTTTATTTAGTAACTGTTCAAAGTTACAACGTCACTGAAAAAGTGAGTTATGACCATTTTTCACACTTATGGCCATTGTATGACTCCATGGTCACACAATCAAAATTCAAATGCTTGGCAACTGACTCCTATTTATGACAATTGCAGTGTCCTGGGGTCATATGATCACTTTTTGAGACCTTCTGACAAGCAAAGTCAATGGGAAAGACTGATTCACTTAACAACCATGTTACTAACTTAACAACTACAATGATTCACTTAATAACTGTAGCAAGAAAGGTTGTAAAATGGAGCAAAATTCACTTAACAAACATCTCATTTAGCAACAGAAAGTTTGGGCTCAATAGTGCTCATAAGTCAAAGACTACCTGTATTAAGTCCTGCATCCTAGGGATGTCAGTTTCCTAATATAAACATTAGGTACAAAAATTACTAAATTAATGAGGGTAGAAGGGGATAATGAAGCTTTAAAAACTAAAAAAAAATCCATACATAAGCAAAACAAGCTATATTTTCAAAGGACCGCAGGGTATCCAAATCAGTACAATATATAGCTACTTATCCTTTCAATGTAACATGTTTTTGAAAAAATTAGCAATATATGCCTATTTGTATGAATTATTTTACTAATAGAATTCAGGTTTTCTATGGTATTTCTAGTGTAGGTTATACTCACTGAGATTAAAATAACGGGTATGTGCAACAAATTTAAGAATGGGAGCGACATGGCGTTCCCATGTAACACCTCTCCTGCGCAAGCTGCACTGGCTTCCGGTGGTCTTCCTGGTGCGCTTCAACGTTTTGGTTACCACCTTTAGAGCGCTCCATGGCTTAGGACCTGGTTATTTACGGGACCGCCTACTACCACCAATAGCCTCCCACCGGCCGGTACGCTCTCATAGAGAGGGGCTCCTCTGGGTGCCGTCGGCCAAACAATGTCGACTGGCAGCCCCCAGGGGGAGAGCCTTCTCTGTGGGGGCACCTACTAACTGGAACGAGCTCCCCCCGGAGATACGGAGGATCCCAGATCTGTGCACCTTCCGCCGCGCTCTTAAGACCTTTTTATTCCACCAGGCGGGCCTGGCCTAATCTTTTCCCTCTTTTTAATTATGCAAATTTTAATCGGTTTTTAAATGATTGGGGTGTTTTAATTTGTCTGGGCCAAATTGTTTAATTCGATTTTACTTTGTTTTTTAAATTTTGTATCTATGTATTTTACTGTTTGACTGTTCACTGCCCTGAGTCCTTCGGGAGTAGGGTGGTATATAAATCAAATAAATAATAATAATAATAATAAATGTAACACAAATGGCTTGTCTACTTAAATTACCTGCAAGAGTTGAAAACAAGGTGAAAGAACATATAAATTCCTGCCAGCAGTCAACTTCATTAGCTTTTTTCTAGCTTTAGCATTCCAAAGAGAGCCTCTCTCATCCACTTAGCTTTCATATTATCCTCTTCAGCTCAACATTACCATGTCAGGGTCATTCCAATGGCCAGGGCCAGCTGCTGGCTGAAGTACATCCTGATTTGTTGAGAACCATTCCACAATAGAGAGGACACTTTCCCAAGAGTCTTGTATGTCATCATAGTTTCTCCAGAGGTTGCATATATTTGCTAAAAGCGTATAGTTAACCTAAAACAAAACAAATGCATGAAACAGAATAATTACAGTCAGCTTGGCATGATTTATCTTTTGGAAATGATGATCAAATTACATCATTTTGGCTCCTCTGGATGTATTTAATATATAGGGGAAATACTGTATATATTGGAAAGAAGAAAACCTAAGTTAAACGATTAGCTTTAATTACTTTGCTATCCAACTAAAGCAGGGGCGTCAAACTCAACGCCCGCAGGCCAGATTCGGTCCAGGATGTGGTCAGATCCGGCCCGTGGGGCCATCCTGATCTACCCAATTTGAAGAGGAAAGATCGGGCCAGAATGGCTTCAGCCCCGTCTACCCAATGTGAAGAGGAAACATGCCAGCAGTTTGGGGAATGGCATCAAGATGGCCACGCACACCCAGTTGGCCACACCCACCAGGCTGGCCATGCCTGGCCGGTCCAAGGTCTACCACAGCCCTGATGCGGCCCTCAATGAAATTGAGTTTGACACCCCTGAACTAAAGCAACATAGTTGTGTCACCACAGCAAAGAAAAATGGATAGAACTGTTCAAAGGATGTGTTAACAGAGTAACTATCACTCAGAATTACAGTATCACTGTATCACTAATGATTAACAAAATATGTAACATCCAATAGCACTATATTATTATGTAGTACCACATATAGTAGTAATAAGCTTGTTAATAAAAATTACTGCTTCAACCAACTAAAACATTGTGCCAACAGATCTAGATGGATTGATGCTAAACCCCAATACAAGATTAAAGAAGTGTGTCCCTTGCAAATTAAATGAGTGCATTTATGGAACCCATGTCACACCAAATTGTTAAAATGTGATGCAAAACCTTCATTTAAAATTCTGAAGAAGTTCAAGGGACAGAAGCTTTAAGATCAGCCCCATCCTTCCTCAAATACAACTCACTGCAGGTGGAAGTCCCCCTTGATAGGCTGGCCAGCTGCAGGAATAGGCAATGGGATGACCTGTTGCATTCAGGGCCTTGGACATTCTAGGATAACCTTTGGAAAACAAGAATAATTATCCATTTGAGTTAAAGTCATAATTCATTTAAACCAAATTATTTTAGCTGGTTGATGCTTAATGTAATTAATATCCCAAGTCTACATTTGACATCTTAAACAAAGCCAATTAAAATATATTATTTTAGCAGCTTTTGGTGCACTGACAAAAGAAGCAGAACAGAGGAATGCTAAAGCCTTGAACTTTACCTTGGGCCTGTTCATCTGATGATGAGTAGCAACCATCTAGTTTCAGCATGTCCACTCCCCATTGTGCAAACGTTAAAGCATCTTGTTCAGTACAATTTAATGTAGTACCTGGGTAACCTGCACAAGTATGGGTGCCTAGGTCACCATAAATGCCAAGTTTCAGACCCCGTGAATGAACCTGCCAAAATATGTCATGATTTATGAGATCAAGACAGAAGACGCAGGAAAAATATATACAATGGAGGAAACAGTAGAAACATTGTTATTGTTGGTATTGGTGAGCGTCTTTTTTTAATCACTTCCCTCAAAAGTTCATCTTCTCCTCTTCCTCCTCATTTGCAGATTATCTCAACAATTTTAGTTTAAGTTGAAATTGGTTACTGGAAGAGTAGTTACCTAATGAGTAGGGTGTTAAAACTATGAATAACTAGTTAACCAAACAAACTCCCCAAGGATGAACTCTTCTTTTGCAGTATGTAAATTTGTAAAAGTTTCCATCAATGGAAAGATACGAATGTGAACTAGATAGAACACTGATACAGCAATATTTATTATTATTATTATTATTATTATTATTATTATTATTATTATTATTATTATTATTTATTGGATTTATATGCCGCCCTCTCTCCAAAGGACTCAGGGCGCTCACATCAAATGAAACAATCCCAATAAATACAAATTAAAACAGACTAAAACAGACTAAAAACCAATTTAAAACAGTAGACCCCATCAATATTTATTATGTGACAGAATTTTCCCCATTTTATAAGGATTCAAACATTTCTGCTGACTGAGTGGCCAGTTCAAATTGTGCTTCTGCCTATTATTGTATAAGATGACAGACAGAAAAAATTTAAAAGGTATGTTTCATTATTGCTTCTTACTCAATGACCAACCCTTTCTTTTCCAATCTAATCCTTTTCAGATATGTTGGCTTTAAATCCTATCATCCTTATTCAGCACAGCCATTCACTATGCTGGAAATGTGTTAGGAATACTGAAGGTCCAAATATTTGGAGGGTACCAAGCTGGTTGACACAACAGAAAACTGATGAGCTTTTCAAAAATATCCATTGCCAAGGATTATGTTTGAAAACATAGAGTTTGAATTGGAAGAATAATCAAGTGGTTTAGATGCAGAGTTTCTGGCCCAGCAACATGGCCCTCTGGATGTTCCTCACTGGATAACTTAGAGCAGTGGTTCTCAACCTTCCTAATGCCGCGACCCTTTAATACAGTTCCTCATGTTGTGGTGACCCCCAACCAGGGGTGGGTTCTAAATTGTTTTACTATCGGTTCTGTGGGTGTGGCTTATTTTGTGGGCGTGGCTTGGAGGTCATGTGACTGGGTGAGCGTGGCTAGCTGGTCATGTGACCAGGTGGCCATGGCTATGTTTATAGGGACTATTCAGAGGGCTGAAAAAAGTCATTTCTGACAGGTCCTCGCACTTTTGACTGGTCCTCACACTTATGACCATCCTCACATTTATGCCCGTGCAGCATTCTTAACAACCATGTCACTCATTTCACAACTGCTTCTCTTCACCATAGTGATAAGATAGGGCAAAAAACGTAAAATGTGAGGATAGTCGTAAATTCGAGATCTGGTCAAAAGTGCGAGGACCAGTCAAAAATAACTTTTTCAGCCCTCTGAGTAGTCCATATGCACAAACGGACTACCCAGAGGGCTGAAAAAAGTGATTTCTGACAGGTCCTCGCACTTTTGACCGGTCTTCGCACTTATGATTGGTCATCATTTATGCCCATTGTAGCATTCTTAACAACCATGTCACTCATTTCACAACTGCTTCTCTTCACCATGGTGACAAGATAGGGCAAAAACGTAAAATGTGAGGACAGTCGTAAGTTCGAGGACTGGTCAAAAGTGTGAGGATCAGTCAGAAATAACTTTTTCAGCCCTCTGAGTAGTCCATATGCATAAAAGGATGCAGCAATAGAGAGGGATGAAGGAAGGGAAGGGAAATTAGAGTAGGAGTGAGGGTAAGAGAGGGAGGAAGAGAGGAGGAGAAGGAGAAAGGAAGAGGAAGTAGGGAGGAGAAGAAGAGGGGGAGCAAGAAAAAGTAAGAAGGAAAGAAAAGAGAGAGGTGGTAGGTTTGAGGAGAAAGATTGCTGTACAATAAAAAAGATGAAAGGGAAGAAAGCCAACCCCAAACAAATATAAAGATATTAAGATAAAGAATGAATTGTTAAACTTTAAAGAATAAAACAGAACAAATATGAATAAATAGCAATAATTAGAAACACACATACAAACATACAATGTATTTTCTTTTGTAGGAAGTTAGCACCCACCCCTTTCCTGGAAGAGTGAAATGTTTTAGGAAATATGAAAAAGGCAGAATATTATATTTCCCTGGAATAAGCATGTTTTGAAGCAGCTCCCATCTTCCTGCCCCCACCCTTTGTCAATGGGCCATTAAGGCCTGGGCCAGTCTATTCTACATAACAAAAATCTACCTCCTTCAGGCAGAGCCATAGTAGGAATTGCCAAAGATCCAATAAAGATAGGATTAGCCCTCTACCCATCTAGCAACAGAAACTCACATGTGACCTGGGAAGCACATGTGACCATCAGCCAGCAAGGCTAGCTAAGATCCCCACCCCCTGGGAGTCTGACAACCAATCAGGATACTCTTTTGGAGTCCCAAGAAATGCAGAGCCAGAGAGAGCATAAAAACCCGAGGATTTACTGTATCTGCCCTTTTCTGTTCAGGAACGCAAGCCATGTGATCCTGTCCTCCATTAAACCATCTTTCCAAGCAGTCTCCATGTTTCCAGTGTCTTTTTCCCCATTTGGAGCAGAACCTAGAAGGAGATTTCTTCCAACACTTTGAACAGAGTATTTGGCTGGTTCACAAATTTAAACAGTGTTTACTCATTTCAATTAAATTTACAATTTCTATATTTCCTTTTTGCCATATTTATTCCTCATCTATTTTTGTAAAAACCAATATTACCCTTCATCCTCATCTCTAATCTTAATCAAATTCAATTTTTCCCTTCTATTCTATATTATACCCCTTCCCATTGTCATCTATTTTTATATCCATCCTCACATTGGTTAATTATGTAATATTACAGTTGTTTAATATAAATTCAACATTTTAATATAAATCAATTAGTTATATAACTACCTTTTTTGTATATTAATCAATATGAACATGAATATTCCAATTATTTCCATGCAATCCAATTTCTTACAAATCAATTAATTATATTTACCAGTAATAATAAACCAAATAATTTCCCCCATATATTCCTCCAAACCACAACTTAACCATTTCTGCTTTCAACACAATATACAATTAATAGTATCTCAATTATTACAATTCTCTAGTTAAAGAGCTTTTTTTCTTTTGTGTTTTAAAATCTTGAACTCTCCTCTTTTTCCCTAAATTTCCCATTGTTTGCACCTACCTTTTTTGGTGAGGAAAAAGAAAAGAAATCTGCCTGCCTAATTTTCCAACGTTGCAGCAACAGCAAAGCCAACAGCCTGCTTTACTTTCAGTTTCATGTTTCAGCATAGCTAGGGGAAAAAAAATCTGCTCCAGGACTCTTTGCAAGGAAGCCGCAGAGCCCTGAGCAAAACAGCTGAGAGCAAATCAGCTGAGAGTCAGGAGCCGATCTAATCAAGGGCTAATTAGCCTATGCTGAAGCTCCGCGGGCCAATAAAATTACAAAAAAACACCGAACCATTTGTTAAATTGCTGGCTTGCCTGCCCCTCGCCCACCACTATTTATTGGCAATAAATAGTGGTGCGGAGGGGCGGGGCAAGCCAGCAATTTAACAAACAGTTCGGCTGCACCACTGGCTATAGGGCGGCCCTTTGAAGCCCCGCGGCAAGAATTTAAACAGTTTTTTTTCCTCTAGCCATCAGCTGAGACTCCGGAGGCAGAAATAGATTGGGAGTGGGCGGGGTAAACAAACGGCCGGTGATCCAACAGAGCAGAGAGTGAGGGTGAGTGAAGGCGTGGGGGGGGGGCGAGAGAGGGCTTTGGCGACCCCTGTGAAATGGCCGTTCGACTCCCAAAGGGGTTGCGACCCCCAGGTTGAGAACCGCTGACTTAGAGCAAAAGTGCTTTCACTCAGCTCAATTTACTGTACAAATCCCGGTCTATGGCTGAAAATTGGCCAGACCTGAAAAATCTTCTACAGCAATTAAGAACCAAGCCCTTGATCTTTTGGAGAATTCACAAAGTTCCTCTGGAATTTCTCTGGAATGTTGGCTAATGTTTGATCTTTTTTTAAAATCACAGCTGGATCACTTGATCTCACTCTCACCTCAGAAATATTCACTTACATAATCTGCCAGGGCTTTGATCCCTCTGGGAAACCTCTCAGGATCCGGAATCAGATGTCCCATCATATTCCGCTTCTTTGCCATCCAGCAATCATCAATATTCACGTACTCATAGCCCAGCTCCCTCCAACCATCCATTGCCAGACGGTCGGCCATTTCCATGAAGAGAGTCTCACTGTCCCACAAATGGAAAAGCAGTTTATAAGGAAACAAGAACAACAAGCCAAGTGGACAATGCAGAATAGCCATTGGGAACTATCAGCATAAAAATTACTGTTCTGACAATGTCAGGCTTCACACTGCACTGACATAATCTGCCACAGTCATGCAGTAGTTTACTCTCCATAATAGATAAAAAGGTTCATTTCTCTGTCAGGTCCCCACTACCACTCTTTCATACTTAATATTTTGCTGCAATAATCTGGAAGTAAAATTAAAGTAGAGATTCCTACAGTATTATGTTTTCATCAACGCTTTTCTTTATGGACAGGATCCTTTTCTTATTTTTTCTTTAAAATATGCCCCACTCAACCAATGTCACTATGAGAATAAACTAAAAGCTTGTAGGCTGGGCTCTTTTATTGGTTCTTTCAAACAACTACATGTTTGTATACAAGGTAAATTAATTAGTGATTTCCTCATATTTTCATTTTCATTAATATTTTATACAGCAGAACGATTCAGCATTCTTTTCTCAACTATGCACAATGAGAAAATTAAATTACAGTTTGGCAACAAGATTCAGAGAAGCATGAAGACTTTTAGGGGAGGCAGATGCTGCCCTGGAGCTTGACATGTTCTAGGTTTCATGCCATCCCTCATCTTGAATCCCAGGATTTTGAAACTCAGGAACATATCTGGAAAAAGATTGGATTTTGTACCGTTTCCAAGGTTCTTCCACTCACCTGATACAATTATGGGGATCTGCCTTGCAATCAATATTACAACGAAAGCGCTCCCAAGCTAGCCACCCCATTGGAGGCGTTCTCATAAGTCCATTTTCCAAAGCCAGGGAGAAGGCATGGAGTAAAAGAAGGAAGGCAACGCATTTCATGACCATGGATTTGAGGGGTGACCACTGCAAAAGAGATGGGCAGAGTGGGGAGGAAACATAAGGAAATATTCACCCATATCTAATGAAGTTAAATATTTATAAGCTTTCAGTTCCACCTGCACCCTTTTTTCTTTCTTTCACGATATGCAGCAGTGAAATGTTGTAAGAGCCTGGGGGCGCAGCAGACTAATAGCCTGTTATTATCATTCAGCTGCCTGCAATTACTGCTAGTTCGAATCTCCCCAGGCTCAAGGTTGACTCAGCCTTCCATCCTTTCTAAGGTAGGTAAATTGAGGACCCAATTTGTGGGGGCAGTAAGCTGACTTTGTATAAATATACAAAAGTATGAAGGCTATTGCTTAATGCATTGTAAGCCGCCCTGAGTCTCCGGAGAAGGGCGGCATATAAATCAAATTAAAAAAAAAAATGTTGAAATCTTCAATTAGACAGTTACCTTTTTTGCCTTGTACCCGGAAACTAGGATTATCATCTTCAGAACAAACGAACATCTTACACAATCAAAACATGCATATCACCAAGATAAAATTTTATAAATTGTCATTAAGTCCTTGCTCTTTTTTCTTTCCTTTGAGTGAAATTTGATTTTGGTAACTGGCCTGCAATTTTCTTGGCAAGATTTTTGGAAATATTTTGCCATTGCCTTTTTTCTAGGGCTGAGACCCAAGGTCATCCAGCTAGTTTTGTGCCTAAGGTAGGATTAGAATTTACAACCTCTGGTTGCTATCCTGGTGCTTTAACCACTACACCAAATTGACTCTCTCTTGCATATTATTTTAAATCTTATCACTGATTTTAAGAGCACTGTTGATATACCCCACATTTATTTGTTAAAGAAATTTATATAGCTGCTTATCCAAAATAACTCTGGGCAGCAAACAAAATGCAAACACAATACAATAAAACAACCTTTTCAAATAATAAACTACAGCCCTGGTAGAAGCTCACATCCATCTACCAACCACCCTGTGCCAGCTCTGTCTAAATTTACTTTCTAAAACAGTGCCTCAACCAATACTGTTCCATTTCACACTATAATGCCACTAGTTGCCATCAGCACAATGCTCTTTTCTTTGGCTATTTTATCTATAATCCACATGCTCTTTATCGCTCTTATTTGTGATTTAGGTATCTGAGAGTGACCCACCCAATTTGCAGGAGGAATTCAGCAAACTTGTATGACAACAATTGAAAAAGACACTGACTCTGGATTCTACTTACCCTTCCCTGTTTCGCACCACAACACACACACAAGTTCCCAGTGTTGCATTCTGGGACTCATGCTGCTGTTAGAGCAGGATCCTGAAGCACACACAATGATGGAAGCAAAATTACAGACACAGCATTCCTAACTAGCATCTATTACACTACACTTTTATAAAGAAGATGCTGAATCCTCAGGTTCACTAAATTAAGTGCTGTACATCTCTGTGGAGTTCATGAAATGACACAGCCTGGCACTTTGAAAGGCATCAAGTTAGGAAAGTTGGCTTGTGGTAGGATAATTAGCATATAGCAATTCCCAAGTTCACTATCTGACATCTGCTATGAAAGAATCTCAGACAGCACAGCCAGAGGTCTGTGGAGACCTACTTTCAATCATGTGATTATAGTTTTCACTAAGATAAATCTTATGTACTCAGTGTTAAGTAGCTTCCTATGAATAATTTAAACCTTTCTGGGATGTGCAGATGCAGAATCAGGCATAACGCCTGGTTCCACTTCCAACTTGGCAATGATGCATTACATGCAATTTTCTTGTTTGGGATGAAACAGAATTGCAGCACCTGGCCCAGCTGGACCTGGTTATATCTGAATGGGAAACCATTAAGATGGGCTAACCTGAAAGTTAAAAAATCATGAAGGAAGGCAATAGAATTTTTTTTGCAAACTGTTGTCAAATCTATCGCTGTGGCCATGAAATTCCCAGGTATCCATTCTCCACCCCCCCCCTTTCCTTCTGCCCATGGCTGCTGCAAGCCAGCTTCTGCATTTACAAAGAAGCCTTCTTCCGGATGCATCAAGACAGTGGGGGGACATAATTGTGTAAATTCGGTATTTCTATCATTTAATGAAAGCATATTTCATGGATGGCACAAACGGCCCAAATTAATTCAAATCTATAACTGTAATCGTAATCAGTAGGTGCTCTTGGAACAATTAATTCGTTTTTCTGTTCCTTTTCATACACTGCAATCTTTGATCAGACAAAAGAAGAAGAAAAAGACAGTTCCCCATTCCGACCGTAATATCAGCCATCCAAACTTCAAGACACATTCGGGACACTTACGCTATCAGACATTAAGCCGCAACCAGTACTGCATCAGCCGCAAACGAAAGCCTGCAAGTCGGTCGCTTCCCTGCACAAGGCTGCTAATCACGTGCTTCCTTCCTTCCTTCCTTCCACAGATCAGCTGATCCCTTCGATCGCTCCCCCAGTACAGTCGATAAACTGCTGATCTCAGCGCCCCGTCAACTCCGCCACCGCCCTCGCTTTTGTCCCGAGGAGAAGAGGAAGCAGACGCTCCCTGTGACACGTGTACGCGAGCGTCGTTTGAGCTCAGCCCTTTTCACTCTGCGCTGGACGGAACTGAAGTTCATGCGCCGTTTCTCCAAGGGAGGTTTTGGATCGTCCAAGGTTCAGAGTAGTGCCCGTCTCTTTCACGTCTCTTAGCAGAGATGCATCCCCTGTTTATTACTCTAATGGATAAAGAGGGACATTAGGAAAGTGCCTTGCCTCAAAAGTTTTAATTTGCTTGGATGTCTCCTCACAATACAGGACATTCTTCTGATGACACATTTATGAGCTGAAGTGGTCCAAGGTTTACAAAACAAACTAGTAAAAGTGGCTTCAGGTTGCTTTTATGCCTATGCCTGAGGAATTAACATAGCATGAACCAGAGATGCAAGTGTGAATATCCAGTGGTGGCAGGTTAATTACAGAATCCATTCTTCAGATCTCTTTTGTCCCTTTCTGCACTGTTTTAAACTCACCCATCCTCTCCCCCTTTCTAGTAAATATTAGCTATGACAGGTGAGAATATAGAATGAAAAGATGAACTATGTCTGAATAATTAGGCTGGCCTTACTACTTACTACTAGGCACCATGAGATTTCTGTTTCAGCCAAGTACAGGTTTCTTACCATCACTAATTTTCTATTCAATCTCAAATTGTTCCCAAGTGATATTCCAGCTCCAGAAATGCTGGCGTTTTTTAAGAGCATGGCAAGATCAACAGTGGTGGCAAAGGCTCCAGCTTAAATAAAATGACTGATAGCTTAAGTGGGCTTTTTTTGTGTGTCCATGCATGATTGGTACTCTGTGATAGTAATATAATTCAACTGCAGAATGTGTTTGAGCAGCAAGCAGATGTTAGGCAGAGCCTTGAGAGAACCAAAGTATGTCTTAAGACGGGACAGAACACATGACATACCTTATGTTGTACCTACAAACTAGTCTGCTCCCATTAGTGGAAACAAATCCTATTTTAAGGCATTGGAACGTCTCTGCTGAATTTGGGAGGAGGGAGAGCTAGGAGGTGTTGCAGAATTTCTTGGGCCACTACAGGTTGTCTTCTCTCTTTCTAATGAGTTCATTTCAGAGATGGGAAGGGGAAGCCGAGAAGAAACAAAAAGCAATGCCTAATTTCAGTCCACTTTTTTTCATCTTTTTCAAATCCCCCTGCAGCAGCTGTACTTCTCCCTTCTGAACAGGTATGCAATACCTTTCGTTCATTAACTATCGTTCTCGGACTCAGAAAGTCGACTTCATTAATATTTTTAACACGTACTCTCCAGTGCCAGCCCACACTGAGAAGCGTTCCTCAGATATACGACCGACTCACGACGCCCAGCTAAAGCAATCCGCCTCCTAGCAATTGCTTGCGGATCCTGTTTGCTTCCTGACTTCCGTCTGCTTCAGATGTACTCGTGGCCTCGCGATGCCCCCTCGCGGCCGAAAATAAAACTAACGCACTAAAAAAACGCTGGGGTTTATAGGTAGGTAGGACACGAGTAGTCACAACGGGGAGTTACCTCGCCTCTTCCAGGTGATGCGTTGTGGTAGACAAGGAGTTACACTAAGGGGAGGTTGGACGGGGACTGGGGAAGACGAAATTCAAATGCCAGTCAGTGACCAATCTCGCAGGTGACTTGAAATCGCCTCCCAACCGATCTCCTCCGTATTGTCGGAAAAACAAAATGGGAGAGGGAGGGACTCTTATCCGTGACCATGTGTTTTTGGAGGAAAAGTGGGAGTGCATAGAAAAATAAATATCACTTATGTCTCAAATACAGGTTCTCCAAGTGAAAGCAACATTCTTCGGGCTGCGAAGAGAAAACTTCGGCTGACTTGGGAGCTTACCCACCCAATTTATGTTAAATGCAAAGCGATACTACCGCGCAGGAGAGAAAAACGATGGAGCAGCCTTTACTTGTTGACAGACGGCCTGCTTCTTTCGTACTTGGCTTTCAGGACCCCACGAGAAGGGGGGGCTAAAAAGAGGAAAACCTCCCCTCGGGAAGCTATTGGAAAATCTGGATTGCGAAAAAAAAAAACTCCCCCCAGGATAGTGGCAAGATTTGCTTCTGCTCTAATGATCCTACGCTCCGGGTTTTGCCCGAGGACCAGGGCACCGAAACAGGGGAGTCCAGCAGAGGAAGGAGGACACGCGACTGCTTAAGAAAAGCAGGGAGCAGAGAAAGCCGAAGCTAACGTCGTTCTCGGTAGTGGTGTGAACAAGGTACGATTATGGATAAGCATTTTAGGATAGGCCTGTCCCTGAATTTAAAAAAAGGTTTCCAATTCCGTTAATACGGAGATTCCTCTTCACTCCACTTCCACACATTCCTGAACTAACTAGCCTGCCTTTTCCTCTGTGTCATTAAAAGGTTGTGAAAAGGGTTTTCTATCTGAGAGAAAAGGGAAAAAAAGGAAATTTCGAGGGTAATTTTTAGTCTTTGAATGTTCCGTGACTGCCTGAGATGAGGAAGTACACTCCATGACTCTGCTGGAGAAACCATCTATTTGGCCTTCCCCAGGCGCTTGGGAAATTTATTTATCTGAAATGCAGGCTCCACTTATCTGGACAGTCAGCCCAAGTTGGAGAGGGCTGTTCTAGAGCCAGGAGTTGGGTTCATCCTCCTATCTTTACCTGAAGATGCCAGGAATTAAACTTGCAGCCTCTTGCTTACAACACAGTGGCACTTATACTTGGAGCTTGTGCCCTGTAAAACTGAATAGAATAGAAATAGAATAGTTGGAAGGGACCTTGGAGGTCTTCCAACCCCCTACTTGGACAGGAAACCCTACACCACTTCAGACAAATGGTTATCCAACATCATCTTAAAAACTTCCAGTGTTGGAGCATTCACAACTTCTGCAGGCAAGTTGTTCCACTGATTAATTGTTCTAACTGTCAGGAAATTTCTCCTTAGTTCTAAGTTGCTTCTCTCCTTGATTAATTTCCACCCATTGCTTCTTGTCCTACCCTCAGGTGCTTTAGAAAATAGCTTGACTATCTCTTCTTTGTGGCAGCCCCTGAAATATTTGAACACTGCTGTCATGTCACCCCTAGTCCTTCTTTTCAATAAACTAGACATACCCAGTTCCTGCAACCGTTCTTCGTATGTTTTAGCCTCCAGTCCCCTAATCATCTTTGTTGCTCTTCTCTGCACTCTTTCTAGAGTCTCAACATCTTTTTTACATCGTGGCGACCAAAACTGAATGCAGTACTCCAAGTGTGGCCTTACCAAGGCATTATAAAGTGGTATTAACAGTTCATGTGATCTTGATTCTATCCCTCTGTTTATGCAGCCTAGAACTGTGTTGGCTTTTTTGGTAGCTGCTGCACACTGCTGGTTCATATTTAAATGGTTGTCCACTAGGACTCCAAGATCCCTCTCACAGTTACTACTCTTGAGCAAAGTACCACATATATTGTACCTGTGCATTTTGTTTTCCTTGCATAAATGTAGAACCTTACTTTTTTTACCATTGAATTTCATTTTGTTAGATAGCGCCCAATGTTCAAGTCTGTCAAGATCCTTCTGTATCGTAAGCCTGGAGTAACTTCTGGAGTGTTGGCTGTTATTTTTCTTCTTCATTGGTATTGTGCTAGACTGGGTTTTTATAATCTCACTTTTCAAAATTTCCCAAGCTTCTTGAGTTGTTTTCCCCTTGAGGATTCTCATCCATGGAATCTTTCCCAAGCTCTCTCTAATTTTATTGACATTAGCTCTCTTAAAGTCCAAGACTCTAGTTCTACTACTTGTGCTTGCATTATGTTGAATTCCAATATTGCCCCCACTTGCCCCCAAGGTTCCTGTAGCTTCAACACCTTCTGTCATTTCATCTCTGTTAGTGAGAATTAAGTCCAATATGGCTGATCCCCTTGTTCCCTTTTCTACTTTTTGGGAAACAAAGTTGTCTGCTAGGTTTGTTAGGAACCTGTATAACTGCAACAACTTCTTTTGTATCCTCAGGACGGTGCCTTCATCTGATTCCCAGTTCATATCTCAGGCTGCCTTAGGGGGTCCTTGCCGTTAGTGTTTCCACTTTTTCCTGACAGATAGCTAGAATCCCACATGCTTCACCAGTTGTTCCTTTGTGGTGTAGTCAGGGGTAAGATCAGCCTGGCACTTACTGGCCACTTTAGACCGGTGTGGGCATCCCTCTGCTGGCTATTCCTTGGGCATTGTGTTCCATAGTCATTCTGATTTGGGCAATAGGTGAGTCCATTTTTTTCAAACTGGGTTTTATTAAATATTAGATAAAAAATGGTGATCAAGCCCAATACTGTTATGAAAAGCAACCAAAAGGGACTGCTGTTGGATCCAAATATCTAGGGGTAAAGACAGGTCTTAACAGCCTAAAAAGAGCAGAATTGGGGTCTACCAACTTTTTTTTTTTCCAACTTTTCAAAGCATGTTTTCTAATGCTTTGAAAAGCCTCTGCTGATCAGGCAACTCAGCTGGGATTGTCAGAGACTTTTCAAAGCATTTTTTTTACCACCTCTTCGGCCAAGAGGTTGCAGAAAAAAATGCTATGAAAAGTCTATGATGATCCCAGCTGAGCCGCGCGATCATCAGAGGCTTTTTTTTTACCTTTAAAAGCATTTTTTGTTGGAAGAAATTGTAGAAAAAATGCTTTTAAAAGTAAAAAAAAAAAAGCCTCTGCTGATCGTGCAGCTCAGCTGAGCATGTGGGGGGGGGGGGAGGCAGGGATTTTTACTACCAGTTCTCCGAACCACCTGCCGCCATCGCTACCGGATCGGGCGATCCGGTCCGAACTGGGAGCATTTCACTCCTGCTTTTCTCCTTGACTAGTTTCCACCCGTTGCTTCTTGTCCTGCCCTCAGGTGCTTTGGAGAATAGCTTGACTCCCTCTTCTTTGTGGCAGTCCCTCAGATATTGGAACACTGCTATCAGGTCTCCCCTAGTCTTTCTTTTCATCAGACTAGACATATCCAGTTCCTGCAACAATTCTTCATAAGTTTTAGCCTCCAGTCCCCTAATCATCTATGTTGCTCTTCTCTGCACCCTTTCTAGAGTCTCAACATCTTTTTTACATCATGGCGACCAAAATTGAATGCAGTATTCCAAGTGTGGCCTTACCAAGGCATTATAAAGTGGTATTAACAGTTCACGTGATCTTGATTCTATCCCTCTGTTTATGCAGCCCAGAACTGTGTTGGCTTTTTTGGTAGCTGCTGCACACTGCTGGCTCATATCTAAATGGTTGTCCACTAGGACTCCAAGATCCCTCTCACAGTTACTACTATTGAGCAAGCTCCATAGAGTTTGCTACTTTATAAATATCCACAATAAGATCCTTAGAAAGGAAGGTTAAACAACAGACAGGAGCATCCGCTGGAAAGTGGGTGTTAAAAGTGGTGTGCATGATGACATGATTGAAGCCCTGCCTCTTTTTAATAGATCATGTTTGGGGTGCACATAAAAAGAGTCATGCCTTTGCCTGCACGGTTGTGATGGCCATCTGCATATAATCACCCCAAATGGCAATCAGTATTTTAAAGCAATAGTTCATATGTGTATGCATAGTTTTATATTCAGTTTTATCTGGATTAATAATACGCATCATGTGATAATTCAGTACATTTCTTCTCATTCTGTTCTGGAAGGCAGATATTACTACAATGAAACTCAATGAACGTAGCGTGGTACATTATGCCACATGTGACTCTCCAGCCGATCATACTGGCTTTCTGTGCAAGCGAATGGAGCGCCATCACCACAACCATCATGTCCCCTCTTACCAGCGCCGCTGGTTCATTCTCAAGGGCAACTTGCTGTTCTACTTTGAAGAGCGGGAGACCCAGACCCCCCTGGGTCTCATTGTGTTAGAGGGATGCACAGTGGAACTATGCGAAGCTGCTGAGGAATTTGCTTTTGCCATCCGCTTTGATAGCAGTGGTGGCAAATCTTATGTGTTGGTTGCCGACTGCCAAGTTGCCATGGAGGCTTGGGTGAAGGCACTTTCACGGGCCAGCTTTGATTATATGAGGCTAGTAGTCAAGGAACTAGAGAAACAGCTGGAAGATGCTCAGAGGAGCTTAGCTGCTAGCCATAAATCACCAAAGAAACTGTCTTCAGGCCGCAAAAGGCATTTATCAAATCCCATGATGATATCCATTCAAGAGCATCCTGTCATCTTGGAGAATGGTTACTCCACATGGGACAGTAGTTGCACTCATGCAGAAATGGCAAGTTCTGATCTCAGTGAAGGATTTCTGAAGCCCCCACCTTTACCACCTCGTCGAAAACTGATAGGCAGTGCTGTAGGTGGAGCATTTTTGGCTGGGTCTGCCTCTGCCACACAGGAAAGTCCAGTATCTCCAGAGACTACCTGCTTCTCAAAGTTGCATAATTGGTATGGTCAGGAAATTGCAGAGGTGAGAAGAGAGTGGATGGAAAGAAAGAAGACAGTAGAAATAGGAACACATTGAAGAAAATGCATTTTGCAGGACTGAAGAGAAATGGACCTTAAGGTAGGTTTCTGCAAGCCCCCTTGAATCTATAAGTGATTCTCATATGGCTGGAAAGGACCTTGGGGGTCTTATAGTACAACACCCTGCCCAAGACAGGAGTCCTTATTTTACTTTCAGGTTTTACTCCTAGTTTATAAAATCTAAGAAACACCATTATTGCATCTTCCAGACTGGATGATTAATTCAAGTCTGCTTTCTATTATTTATTGCCACTACATGTTATTGCCAGGAATTTTAAAAACAGCATACTCTTAATTATGCACCATTCAGAATTCAAGAAGATATTTTTAAGAAATTGCTGTATCAGCTCAAAAGAATGTTCCAGAACTTTATTTCAGAAAGTCTACTTCTTGATGCAAGAGAAGAATCCATGTGTCATTTCCTCCTTTTTGCTCCATGTAGTACTATTAATTGTATTTCATCTGTATATTGTAGCTATTTTGATAGCTGCTGGAACAGTATAGTAGTGAGTTGGCTTAATTACTCATTAGAAAAAACAGATCATACAATTTATACGTTATATTTTAATTATAGGCTTTTCATATACTTTAGATTTTCATGCAGAAGGACAAAGCTGTGAAAAGTTGCTTCCTTAAGACCATCTCAAGAATTTATAGTCAATATATATATATATATATTATTCAGGAACTTCCATCTCATAAGAGTCAAATGCAACACTGGGCAGCCCTCATAAAACGTAAGAACAGTATATGATTCATAGTCATACCTTAGGTATGCCTTTAGCTGACCTTACTTGTGCTTTTTCTATCTTTTGGAACTTAATCTTCATATACAGACATTGAATTAAAACAGTTTGTTGGCACTGAAAAAATTGACATATGACAGTGGTGGGTTGCCCCCGGTTCATACTGGTTCACAAGAACCAGTAGTAAAACCGGCGGGAAGCTCCACCCACCGACCCCGACGTCATCAGGAAGCTTCTGCGCATGTGCAGAAGCACAAGCATGCACGCGCGAGTGAATTGAGCATGCGCATGCAGCCCCATTGCGAACTGGTAGTAAAGGTAAGTACAACCCACCCCTGAAATATGACTGTTTTTCACACCAACCCCGTTGCAGTATCCCCAAGGCCACATGATCAAAATTCAGACCCTTGGCAACTGACTCATATTTATGACAGTTCCAGTATCCTGGGGTCACATGATCACCTTTTGTGACTTTCTGACAAACAAAGTCAGTGGGGAAGTAAGATTCACTTAACAAGCACATTACTAACTTAACAAGTGCAGTGATTCACTTAACTGTGGCAAACAAGGTAAAATGGGGCAAAACTCATTTAACAACTGTCTTGCTTACCAACAGAAATTTTGGGGTCAATTGTAATAAATCAAGGATTACGTATACTAACACAAAAGGCAGAAAAAGCACAAGTAAGATTACCCAAGCAACACAATCTAGATATCAAAAGCCAAATAACAGCAGCTGCTCTCAAATTGTTAATGTAATGTGTGATAATCTAATCATCCCTCAATATCACTTTTATACAATAGTTTCCTAAGACTCGACTAAATGTATTTGTTGCTTTTGGTACTTTGTTCTAGTTCCATCCATAATATTGCTACAGATTAATGACAAATATTCATCCAAACCAATCTTACATAATTTCATGTGATTATGAGTTTAATTTAGTGTTCAGCATTCATAATCTATTATTCTGCTGCTTTCTGGTTGTGGAGGCCCATTCACAATTTAATGGCCTACATTTATGACCTTGAACATAACTAATTATTGAATTAATGAAACAAGAATTATTTATTACCTTACAGATTAATACAGCATTAGTAATAGCCAGCAGTTATATACTTACCAGTAGTTTACTGGTCATTTGCAATAATCTAATTAAGATTATTATTTCAGAAAGAAAAAGAATTATCTTGACTGCTCAGTAAGATAAAACTAAATTGCCATGATACCTACTCGTAAAATTAAGTTCGGGGAATTGTATGAATTACTTTATGTGACTTATACCTGGTTCATTTTTTCCTCCAGTAGTTTTGATCACAACCAATAACACTGTTATTAGTAGTTTAAAAAAAGCATGCTAAATTGTATAATAAAGCTAATAACCTCCTATAACATTCTGGTAATGTTATATTACATATACATTGCATGTTATTTTAAATAAAATGTGTTTTATAAATTGCATTTTATCCAAAATAGGAAGATACAATATTATTTCATAATTATTTGTGGCTCAAACTTAATTATTTTTTTAAAGCAGTGTACACTTACTTTATACTTTCCAGAAGGGTGTCTATCTTAACCCAAAGAAAAGTATGTTACATTGGAAACAAATTTATGAATTGCACAGATTTTCATGAATCATGTTTTACTTTATTTACACAAAAATATGAAATAATAAATGTGTTGGTTTTAAAAGTATTGAGAAAACTTTTTACTTTAGAGTTGAAAATTTATCAAAATTATACATTTGTAAAAGAATAAAGAAACTTAACAGTCTGTGGCCCGTAAGAAAAAGAGAGGTCACCAATGCCTCTCAGCTGTTCCCCCCAAGCAACTGGCATTTAGAAATAGCATATAGATTGTCATGTGGCAGTCTCTGATAATTTATCTTTGCCTTATCATGGAAGGCCATCACATTTTGTAGTGATTCCCAAAATTGCAGTTTTATTCTTTATTGATATACTTTTGGTAAAGTTATCACTTTCTGTTTTTATCTTCTTGTTTGGAATGGGAGGGTGCGTCTACATGCTGTTTGTGCTGCTCTTATCAGTTTAGCTTCTGCACATTCCTATGCCCTTATCTAAACTTGATGATTGAATTGACTTTTCTCCAGCTCAACCACAGTATAAGAAGAATTGCTGTAATGGAATTTTTTTTACAGTAGGCATGTTGGAGCTCTTGAGAAGGAACTTTTCACTAAAAGGGAACTTCTGTTTGCCTGTTTCTAGATACTCCCTCCACCACCACCACTGTCACTGGGAGGTTCAGCAGCTATCTAATAGCTAGGATTTCACCAATCCTTTATGCAGAGAAAAAGGGCCTTGCTGGCTTCAACCTCCCATCACAGTGGAAGTACAGCAAAAGTCTCTAACCTCTAGTCCATGGACTGGCACCAGTCCGTGGCATACCAGGAACTGGGCTGCGCAAACAAGTGAAGCCCCATCTGTGGGATGCAGGCAGCACACGAAACCACGACCCCTCCAGTCCACAGAAAAATCTCTCTCCATGGAACCAGTCCCTGGTACCCAAAAGGTTGGGGGCCACTGTAGTATGGAACATGAAGCATGTGAAGTGAGCATTGGTTGAATGTCCAATCATGGAACCATTTATTTATTGGACAGATAACAGAATGCTTGCAGCAAAGTTGGCAGCAAGGTAGGCTTTAAAATTTTCAAAGGGAATTTGGGGAACAAAACAGGGTGAAAGTGCACCTTGAAGAATTAGAAGGGTTAGCTGACTTTAAAGTGGAAAGCAGGTCTTTTCTTTGTAGTACAGGGTTAATTTGGACTGGAACTGGCCAGAAGCTGCAAAGAAAATACAATAAAACCTCTGGTCACGAATGCTTCTGACCACGACCAAATCGGGTTCCGACCAAAAAATTCACAATTTTTTTTTTCTGCAGCTGATTTCCCCTTCAGCGCCATTTTTTTTGTAAGCACCAAATTTCCAAAATTAGGTTTGAGTCATGACCAAATCGGTTTGCGACCAAAGTTATGGAACGAAATATGGTTGTGACCAGAGGTTCTACTGTACCAGGAATCCAGAACTTTGCTGAGGTCTCCATTCTTAGCCCACCTCCATCTACCTTCCCATCACTATTATAAGGAATTAAATCCAGAAGCCACACTCATGTTTTCCCTCTCCTGTTTAAATTTCATAGAGGACGACCTTGGAAGGCAGAGGTAAGATCGTTTATAAAGGCAACAATCAGATAAAGGTGACTTGAATCCAGACCAAAACCTTGGTCATTCTGACCCCCCACCCCCACCCTCCCGCAGCCCAGCCCAATTCACATGAAGATGAAGGGAAGAGACTGAGAAATAAGCCTGGAAAGCCCAGGTTACAAGACTCCAACGAACCACAAGAGGACAGCAGAGATACAAAGATAAGACACAATTCCGTTACTAAGCTATTAAATTCTTCTATTTTTATTGGTAACTTTCAATGCCGCTCCAGAAGAATTTAAACATGTCATTTAAACGGTAACTAAAAAAAACACCTAATTCAAACTTTTCAGACACCCGCGATTTAAATAATCTCTCCTTCCGCCTATTGATATCTCGCGAGGTTTGAAAAGGCACCGCCCACTGTCGCTAGTTCCGGTTATCGAGAAAGTGTCCGATTCCTAGGGGAGGAGCTGCCTAGAGGAGATGGCTTCGCGGTTGTGGTCAACGGCTGGCTCTTGGGCAAGGTCGCGACCCGTCGAGAATCAGAAGGCGCCCTTAGCAACAGTTTTATCCTCACGAAATATGACCGTCACTCGGACTGGCGCCATCTTGCCTAAGCCCGTCAAAGTGAGTTGAGCGTGAAAGATAGTCGTGGCTTCTAAAAGGAGAAACGGGTAGGAACAAACCGAGCAATCGTTTAGCAAGGATGAGGTAAATTGGCAGGTTGTCTCAGCCAATCGCGTGTAGCTTATTTGGAAGGCGGGTTTTGTTGGTGTTCGACCGTTGCCTGGCGATAAAACAATCGTTCGGGGCAGACGCGGAAATAACAGGTTGTTAAAGGGCGAGAACTTTATTTCGTGTCGGAGAAGCAGCCAGACTCTCTTCCTTTCTGTGACGCCCCCCCTCCCCCCCCCGCGACAGTTACTTAAAAAAAAAAAAAGCTCAAGTCGTGCTCCCCCGCCCCCCTTAAGTCAGTGTGAGAAAATATTACTAGAACTTGCCCTTGTCGTGATTGAAGTAAACGCTTTTTGTTAATTCGGTTGGCCAATTAATTATGCAGCAGGCCGTCTTTATCTTTAGGGCTGCCATTATCCCGTTGCAAGCGGTTTCCTATTCTGTCATCCCCGAAAACCGCGCTGCAGTTATTTTAGAAACTCAGCGGCAGCTTCGCCTGACAAGTGGTTGGGATTCCAGGAGAACCGATGTAGAGCGGGGGTCTCCAACCTTGGCAACTTTAAGCCTGGAGGACTTCAACTCCCAGAATGCCCCAGCCAGTTTTGCTTAAGGCATCTACCAGCTTTGCTGGCTGGGGCATTCTGGGAGTTGAAGTCCTCCAGGCTTAAAGTTGCCAAAGTTGGAGACCCCTGACGTAGAGGGGACACAAAAGTCCCGCATAAATTGAGAACCAAAAAAGTAGCCGGGCACAAAGACTGGGATATGGAAGTTGAGATAATCCAAACGCGGATACCATTGTGCTCCCTGATCTCTGTGTTTGTAATTTGAAACAAGTAGATTTCCTTGTAGATTGTTGTACATAACACTGAGAGCTTATGGCAAGGGAGACAAATTCCTTGTGTGTCTAATCACACTTGGCCAAAAAGAATTCTATTCTATTCTATTCATGCCCAGCAAAGGAAACATCCTGAAGATGTATTTTATTAACTATCTTTATTATTCTAAGGGTGTTGGGTACCTATTCAGTCTATGGATGCTTCGTGATTTCTTTATTTGAAGTAATTTTCAAAAATGCTCCTGAAAATAAGTACAGTAAGATAATAGTTAAATATACTGAGGCAGCTGTTTGATTCTTTGTGTTCTTTCCATCAGTTCTAGTTATACTCTGGCAGCTATAAATTTGTTCATGTGTTCATTTGTATATATGCCAAGAGATATTAACCAGCTTTTCATTAATCCCTGTAGATGCCATTTGGACTTATTCGTGTGTTTGCCATTGTAATTCCCTTTCTCTACGTTGGGACACAAATCAGCAAAAGTTTTGCAGCCTTGCTTGAAGAACATGATATCTTTGTACCAGAGGATGACGATGATGATGACTAACAGGTACAGTTATAGCTGCCCAACCCTTTTCAGTGTTAACAGCTGCATATAGCCTATGACTGCCATGCTGGGAGGTTTGGGGAAGTGGTTAAATGAATAGTTGGTCTAGGACAAAAAAAACCTGATAGCTCCAAGTAAAAATTAAATTTGAATGAATTGAAAGAACTGAACAAAATCTATTTTTGTTTTTCCCTCATGTATTTTTGACCACATAATTTACATATTTAGGATGAAGAAACTGGATTATTTATGGTTACACAATTGAGAATTAAAAATTCCTTGCTGCCAACTTCAAACAACTTTATAATGTAATTGTGCCTACATATTCTAAAGAAAACTTGCAGCTTCAAACTGGGGACAGAAACCCATCCACTTATATCTTTTCCATATCTTAACATCTTTTCATTATCATAGCATGAATGGTCCCTGTTCTTCTGATGCCTTCCTTTCTTTTTCCTGTTATCTTCTACATCCAGTTCTGCAGTAAAGCTGAAGTAAGCAAATGCAAGTTATGCTTTACCTATTTTTAATTATATATGTCCATAGTCTTTGTATAATAATTATAACACAATGGAAATTGATATTCCAAGACTTTGTAGGTACTTGGTATTCTATTCTGTAATAGCCTAGTAGAGGTATGTTACATTAAATAGACACATTAAATTTGATTTAACAGTATATGTGATCATGCAACAGTATTGTGTTTGTGATGTTTGTGATGTGCATATTGATATGCATATGAATCTTTTCCATTTGAGCCAATGCATTCTTTGTTTTCTGATCAGGAAACAGGTATACACCATTTCTTTTCGGGCTGAAGTAGCACTCCAAAAATTAAATAATATCAGGCAATAATTACTCCCTCATGCTATTTTAGAGCAAGCTGCCTATTTTAAAAGTGTTATCCAATTGTGCTCAAGTCTCTTATCCTAAGCTTTACTAGTTCTGTATAGTAAATAACTCATACTCTGCAATCGCAAAATAGTTCCACAGTGTGAAATATTTCCTGTTTTTTACAGGTCTACAATGTGGCAGTAAGAGGAACAAAGCCATAATAAAATATTCTGATATCAATGTTTAATCACCGCTCCTCTCAGATGGCTAATGAACATTTTGGGAACAGCTGGACTTCCCATTGTACTACGGATTGTTCTGTGCATGTATAAACAAGAATGGTTAAATGCTATATCTATTTAAGAATACATATGTCTTGATTTAACAATTGTTGCACGCTTAGAGTGTACCTTATTTCTGAATACACTGGATCCCTAATTAATACGAAGAATTCTTCTGAATAGTAAATTAAGAATTAGAGATCAAGGCTCTTGTGTTTCTTTTATATACTAAGCTGTTGTCTTTATCCTTTTGGGAATGTATGTTTTACTGAATTGAGATGTCCTTCTGAATGAATATGCTTTGGACTGTGCTATCCATCTTTGATACTATATAAAATAGAATGTCAGCTTTCTTTCTGAAAGGAATAAAATCACAAGCCTATAGAAAAGTACATAAAGCAACTCCTCAATCTTGTTATTTGATTCAATTGAATCAGCTATATAATATTTAACAGCTGCCAGTGTAAATACACATTTTTATAGAACTTTTGAGAAAGTTTTAATTATAATTTTGGTGAAAGCAAACTGTTTAGACATCTATTGTATAACTATTAGATTTTTCCTGTTACCTAGCTTTTTATTTGTATTACATGCAGCTGTTATAAACCTAATACCTTAGGTTTATAGGATTAGGATGTATAATGGAAGTATTACATAGGTTGCTAAATTTCTAAAAACTAATAAGTAACCTCCATCTCTGCTACCAACATTTAAGCAGTGTGAGATTTTTATTCCAGAATTTGGGAATATTGCTAGAATTTTGCAGCAGTAAACACATGAAAACTGTAATGTACCCCCTAAAATAAATATTTAAAAATTCATTAAACCCCTAAGAATGTAATACTTTAAATTGCATTTGGTTCTTTTTCTCCAAAATAAAATCTTTTCTGCATATGTATCTAACAGAATCTCACCATATATTAAAGATAAATTTAGTATTACTTTTTAGATGGCAGTGTTATATATTATTTAAGACGTTATTTGCAGTAGAAGTGCTATAACATACTTAACTATAAAGAAGTAGATTTTGCAAAATGAATTCAGGATGAAATATTAGCACCAAATACTCAGACTCAATATAAATAATGCATGCCTACTTGAACACTTTCTTGCTGAAGAGTGTTAAGATACAGGCATTTATTTGGAACAGAAACCATAGTCATTATTCTCTATTGATGATTTAGTTCAAGGATCGTGGCCTATGTAGAACTTGGATAGGAAATCCGTGGGTTGCGGTGCTTCTGTCTCATGAAAATATCTCATTATATGGGTCTTTTGTTTCCACACATTGATTGTTTCTTGGAATTCCATTTTTCCCTATACCAAGAATAAGAGAACAATTATTACTTAAATTACCAATATACGAGGTGATAATACCTGTCAAATCAGTTTTAAGAACAAAATTATCAAAAATTGGTAATAACTGATTTTAAAAAAAACAGGTTTATATTCAGGAGAAAATCAGAATGGGTAAGTAACCCATGGCCCATCTAATTTCAAAACCCTCTTTAGGAAATCAGACATGTGCTATAAAATCTGTTATATCATGTTAGCTCTGTAATAGGAAACAAAGGAAGTAAGAAGTTACATTTTTGCCTCTGGCAATACCTCTTTCTTGCCTATTGTAAATCTTGGGAAAAAAGCTGTCAACAGTCCACTCCTCCTGCCTTGCAAGAGACCCTTAGCTTAGTGTGAGTCTTAGTACTCTGTAGGTAGGCTCTGCACATAGTAACACCAAAAAGAGTCTGGATTCTATCTATAATCCCTTTATGAAGGAGGTTTGGGAAGAGAAATGACATATCTTCCAAAAACTGGTCTCATCAGGAGGGCATTACAATGGAGAGAAAGAGGCAAAAGCCCAGAACCAAATACACAACCAAGGACTTGGGCCAAGAAAACAGAACACAAAGTGAGAAGCAGGACATCAAGATGAGATTCAGAGTTTTTCAGAACTATAAAGGAGATGGCAATAAGGTAAAGGTGCTAGTCGTTCTCGACTGTAGGGGGCAGTGCTCATCTCCATTTCTAAGCCAAAGAGCCAGCGCTATCTGATGATGATTCTGTGGTCATGTGGCCGGCATGACTAAACGCCAAAGATGCATGGAACACTGTTACCTTCCCACCAAGGTGGTCCCTATTTTTCTATTTGCATTTTTACATGCTTTCGAACTGCTAGGTTGGCAGAAGCCGGGGCAAGTAACAGGCGCTTACTCTGTTACATGGCGCTAGGGATTCGAACCACTGACCTTTCTGATCAACAAGCTCAGTGTCTTAACCACTGAGCCACTGTGTCCCCATGAGATGGCAATATATATGCTAATAAAAATGTTTCTATACTAAATTTAGAATATGGAAAATGAACTGGGAGAACAAAGGATCTGACCTTAGAAAGACAAATATGCAGTCATAGACAACATTGAAACGGCAGAGTGTTGCTTATAAGTGGCCCACAGCAACTTATTCAGGGGGAACAGATCCAGTATGTACTGTTCCAAATATATACAGGAAATTCAGGAATCGGTGTGGAAATATTGTTAAAAGCATTTGGATAACAGTAAAAGGAAAGAATAAGTGATACTGTTGTAGAACCACCTGGTTAAAAGATAGAGGTCTTTCTAATTTAGATGACCACTCTTTCAAAGGGTCATGCAATACAGGTAGTTCTCACTTAACAACCATTCATTCACGGCCATTTAGTTATGACAGCATTGAATGAATACACCCAGTCCCCAAAGTTACATCCATTACATCTCCCTTGCAGTCACATGATCCAATTTGGGCACTTGGCAGCCCACTCACATTTACAACTATAGGGATGCTTCAACTCCTCCCACCTGCCTATCTCCCCCCAGCATTGCTCTTTCGGCTGTCCTGCCCTCTGCCAACCCCGTCACTCTATGCTCTGCCCTGTATTCCTGATGTCCTGTGCTTCACCATTCCTACTGCCCCTAGCTGATCTTTGCCATCTTCCTCCCACTGGGAGGAATGGGAGGAATGTCTGTCTCAGCAACAGAAATTTTGGGCTCAACTGCAATTATAAGTTAAAGACTACCTGTAATAGATATATACATCTATTAAAAACCAGAGTCTTTAAAACTCTGGTGCCAAATTTAAGCTTTCACATGCAGCAGATAACCCTATCCCAGACTTAGGGAAAAAACTGGATGTTCAGCTAAGGGGGTAGAGGTCTGACACACTGCAGGGGGAAGTGTGTTCCATAAGGCAGGGTAGCCATTTAAAAAGCATGCTTCCCACATCCCACAAGATGGCAAAATTTAAGGGACGGGACTAGGAGTGTGCCCACCGTATCTGATCTAGTAGGACGGGTAGATAGGGGAATGTGGTCCCACTGATAACCTGGCCCTGTGTGATATAGATTTTAGTCTTGAATGAAGGATTTCAATTATCCTGATATGCAATGGGAATCTAACTCTGCCAAGTCAGAACTCCAACAAATTCTTTTCATCTCTCTTGACAACTTCATTTGTCAGAAAGTGGAAGAAAATACAAAGGGGGGGGGGGGCACAATATCCTGGACCCAATCCTCACTAATGAGGAGAATTGGTTGAAGAAGTAAAAGTGATTGGCACACTGAGGAAAAGTGATCATATTATCCAGAAGAAGATAGACCTGAATGCTGCCTATCAGAAGATTGGGTTTTGATAAATTTTGAAGGAAAATAGGTTGGACTCAATGACTACAAATCTTTATAAAGTATTCAGGAAAGCTGGTAAATTCAATGCAACCGTACACTGAAAGTGGAATTATAAAAATCCCTACAAGGAGAAATGAGATAAATCTAAATAGTCTAGCATTGATGTGAGTCAACTTTATAGAATGCTGAAGATAAAAAGGAACACATATAGGAAATTGGAGGAGAAAATACAAAGGTGAATAGAAAGTAATCAAAGGCACCATCAAGAAAGCTCTAACTCACTGGTGGCAAACTTGATCACGTCACGTGATATATCGTGAAGTTTTTTGCCTTTGCGGAGCTGGGATGGGTGTGGCCTGTGCATGACACATCTGGCCCACAGGCCGCCAGTTTGACACCCCTGCTCTGACGTAACAAAAACTAAAGCTTCTGATAGATTACAGAAAATGTTTCTATAGGTATATTAGAAATAAAAGGAAGCTGAAGAGAATGTGCGCCCATTGTGAGGAGCAAATGATGAATTGTTAATTAGTGAAGACATCTGTCTTCTCTCAGAAAGGAAGTGTAGTCATAGCTGATCATAATTATAATGGTGAGGAAGGAAGGAGCTTAGGATACACAAAAAGACTTAAAAGAGAACATTTGACTAATTTAATTGAATAGATGGCTCCAAAATGTGTTACATTCAGAATACTGAGAAAATAATGGAGGGGATTGCAGAACCTGCTCTCAATAATCTTTGAGAACTTCTGATGAGGTTCCAAAAGATTGGAGGAGAGCAAATGTCATCCCTATCTCTAAAAGGGGAAAAAGTTAGGAAACTTCAACATTCGCAACTTGACATCTATATTGGCTAGCTGGTCTTTTGACAAGCAACATGTTTCTAAGCACTTGGATAGACAAGCTACAATTAATAGAAGCCAGTATGAGATTGTTACAAATCAATTGTGCTAGAATCTTAATATATTACCAAATATGTTTAGCATTCATGGAAGAAAACTCAGACAAAAAAACCTGATACAAATAAGTATTTTATGTAAATTACAACTTTCCACTCTCTTTTCACACAGAATTGACAAAAGATGAAATAATTATCATCACAATATCCCTAATCCTTCATCTGCTATGAATTTAGAACAAGTATTGTCTTACCTTAATAACAAGCAAATCAATAATTCTGGGGTCTGTAACATGGGCATTCTTCATGAAGAGCTCTCGCACCTTGTCACGCCCCTGTTTCACTGTGATCTCCAGTTGGTATGTATGTACTAGACCAGAAGCAAAATAATGTTCATGAGTGAAAAATAATCCCATGTAAATCAATTGTCAACATTATCACCACTTCTGATGAAACTAATTCACAGGCTGTTTTACTGAAAATTATGGGACATGCGTGAAAAAATTAATTAGTAGAAAAAGATCTTTTAAGCTGCAGGAAAATCAGAAACCACTATAAAGTACGAGATTATTCTGAGTTTGCCATGTCTAACTATATTTTAGAGCTATTAGTACACTTAAACAAGTGGTTCTCCACAGGCAAAATTCAACCCCACCCCCGCCCCAAAATTAAATACAATACTAGATAACGTCCTGTGGAAATATAGTCTATAGGTATTTAAAAACCTCATTTTTGTTATATGTATGTAGCACAGTTACTTTCATTTACTAAGCAGAAGCAAAAGTTTTGTATTATTTGAGGTAATGCAATACAATACAAAATCTCAAACTACAAGGCAGTTTTTTATAATTGGGATTCTCAAGTAAATTATGTTGAGGATCAGTTTGATCAAAACTTGGAACTACAATTTACAAGCATACATTTGAAACCCCTGTGGCCTTCTAAATCTACCTTAATTTTTAAAGCTTTTCCACTCTGTGGCTATTTATGAAACTATTAACACCAACTATTTCACATGCATTTTTTCTGCAAACAAATGTCCTGTACTATATCCTAGCATGCAGTTAATATTTACACATTTATATCTGGATCATGACATAGTTCCATTTAGTTTCCGGCTACATTCAGAATACACTGAATATTCAACAATGACAATGAATATAAAGATGAATGAATAAGGATGAATCCTAGCAACCAAAGAAGATGGGGCAAGATAATAGAAAAACAAGATATTAATCAATAAAACAGTTTGAATTATACTTATGCCATGAATCCTTATTTCAAATGCATACAATCATATATGTATATATATATATCGTTAATTAATCTTGGCTGAATAATTATCTATCAGGGATGGTGTAGTGTAATGAATGCTGCAGAATGGAAGGGGTTGTAGTACATGACCTCTTAGGTTCTTCCAACTTTAAGAACCTAATCCCAAATTACTATCTCCTACTTATTTATGCGTCAAGTCATCAAGGCGATTTAAAGTACCCATTCCCTTTAAGGAATTTCCGTGAAAAACTGAAAGTATCCCTTTGTGATCTTCAGATCGTAGAAGTCGTGAAGGAAATATAAATACAACTCCGGACTGCGATGCTCCTTTTCAAGCCAAGTTAAACGTTTCCTATCCCTACGACCTTGACGGCGGAGATCGCGAGCGTAATCACGGCCCCTCACCAGTATTTGGGATTTCGCGGTACCAAGTTCTATATAATTCTCTCACGTGCCGTTTGGCTTCAGCCAAATCCCGACTGAAGACTGGTTTTACTACGGCTCCGACAGCGGCGCCCGCCACCTTCCCAGCCCCGGCAGCCGCCATGTTTCTTATTGAGCTAAACAAACCCGGCCCTCAACCTTTCCTCCGGAGTGGCTAATATTTTTATTGGCTAAAAATTATGACATTCACCTAAAGGTGACCGACGATTGGCTAATCTCTAGTTTTATGACTGGAAGAGTGGGCTACCCACTTACGGATGCTGACCAACAGCGTTGAGAGAATTTAAGCTGAACATTGCCTAGTAAACTCAGATTGGCTCTGCTACCGCCCAAACCGGAAGTTGAGTGTCCCGATGTGGGAATATCAACACAGTTGACTTTCGCCAGAGTGATTTTACGGTTCTGGGAGAGGTGGGAGGAGTAGAGATTTATGTGTGGTGGAAGCGCTGTGACATTAATCTTGAAACATTTCTTAAAAATTTGCTTTTTGACCCACGCAAACACAAAACACACAAAAAGACAGGACTGTGATCACTATGAAAATGAGTTAGATGCTTCTGGTCCATATGGTGGAATTTTCAGGCACCTTGTGTCAGCCTGGTAAAGTAAACCAAACTGCCAGATTTTACATTAGCAGAATCTTGCAAATCTTTCTTCCCCATTCCCTTTACAGCCCAAGGAACTAGGGAGGAGCTCTTAGGAACCCTTTGCCCTGCCCTTAGTCCTGCTGTGGGCTAAGTTGTCTTTTATCATATATACATCTATGTTTCCTTGGCTGCAACTCTTTACTCTGTCTCCCAAGGTCATTTGTACATAGTCACATATTTGTCTACCTTTGTGTCTGCTAAACACAAGGATAGACAATTTTCTGGCAATTTTCCACTTCTGTGTGGTGGCAAAAGCTCATTGAATAAGCCAAAGCAATTGGAAAGATACAACTTGTTTCTTCATTAGGCTAGTACGTTACAGTGATTAATAGTTCCTGACAAGCTTCCCAAGTAGAACAGACAGAAAACATGACCAGATGAACTAATTTTATTTTATTGTAGGGCTAGATTAACAGCATCTTTCAAGTGTATAAATCTCCTGGCATCTCCTTTACAGACTGAAAAGCTAGCTGGGGAGGATTCTTCTGAGCTCTCTTTGTCAGGCCATTGTTGCAAGCTATGCCTTGTTTGCTGACCTGACCTTTCCCTAGGCAACTTTTCCCCCATCTCTCAAGGTCTTTCTCACACATCTCACAACCAGCAAGAGTTAAGAGCAAAAAGACTGGTTAGTGTAGTTCTTATGTAACTGTACAAAGGATTGCAAGAGAAACTGTAAGTATATTATCTATGTTCTTGAAGAGATTACAGTGTAATATGCTTCTCTGCTTAGTCTTAAAATACAAATACAAATAGAATACAAAATACAAATAGAATACAAAATACAAATAGAATACAAATAGAAAAAGCTAGGCAGTACTCTACAAGAACTGAGGAGATGAACTCCAAAATACATGGAAAAGGTTTATTGGTGGCCTGTTTCAGATGAATTCTGAGAGACATTGACAAGTTTTCTGTTTATGCTGAATAAATCAGGTCATTAATCATGCCTATGACAAAGAATTCCATCCAAAATAAATTGGGCCACCAATAAATGTTTTGTTTGTGTCTTTTTAGATCATTTCAGTGCTATCTATCTAGTTTTATGTTTTATCTCTTTTTGTGTTTTTTTTGCTCTGTACATCACCCAGAGTCCATTGGAGTTGGGCAGCTATAATAAATATACATGAATAAAAACAAATCTTCCTCTGTTTGCTTCGTGTGAGAATTGTTTGAAACTGTTACATAATATTGTTTTTCTTTTTTTTCAATACACTTTATTAAGCTTTTATTACATTAAAAACATAAAAAATTATTTCACTCAACAACAGCTATTTGTGGGGGTTTTCTTGTGATGATAATTCGTGCATTATTTACAAAAATTAAATTGTGCGTATTTACATTCTTATTTTATCTATTACTTATACTTAATAAGTATCTATCTTTAATCTATCTCCATTCTATCCAGTTATACCACTGTTCCCACACATTGTAAAATATTGATGCCTCTTTATCTTTTAGACTCAGTGTTAATTTGTCCATTTCTGCGCAATTCATTATCTTTTGTATGACCAGTTTCTCTGCGGGTGTGCATGGCTGTTTCCAACATTGAGTGTAGGCAATCCTGGCAGTGGTTAATATGTGTAGTACTAGATATTTTGTGCCCTTAACATTTTTTTTTTAAAGATCCCCAATAGGAAGAGTTCCAGTTCTAAGTCTAATTGTTCATTAGTAATTTCCTGTAACCAATCTTTAATTTTTAGCCAATATTTTCGAGCCTCAGGACAGGACCACCACATATGGTAGTATGTTCCCTCTTTCTTTTTACATTTCCAACATATGGGGCTAATTTTAGGGTACATTTTCGCTAATCTCAAAGGGGGTAAGTGCCACCTGTAGAATGTTTGATATGTGTTTTCTTTATATGATGCTGATTTTGTTAGTTTATTGTTTCTGTTCCATATGTTCTCCCAATCTGATAGTTTTATGCTGTGTCCAATATTTTGACCCCACACAATCATGCATCCTTTCACTACTTCTTCCTCCAGTTCTACTTCCAGAAGATATTTGTAAATTTTAGTAATTTTTTTTGGTCTGGTCCTAATAAAATTTTATCTGATTGTTGTGGTTTAAGATATATTCCATAATCTTTTATATCTTGTTTATATCGGTTTTGTAATTGGAGATAAGCCCACCAGTCAACTCGTAGCCCTTGTTCTTGGAGGTCCTGTATTGTTTTTTAGCTTTCCATGGTTATCTAATAGGTCTTCATATTTTAACATTATGTTCAAATCTAAATTATTTAGGTGGATCATCGCTTCCATTGTGGATAGCCAAATTGGGATTTTTATGTAGTGTTTCTTTTTAACTTTAATCCAGAACTTCTTTTTATCAAATGTGCAATACTAAAAATTGCACCTTAATTAGGATCAGCCTGAGAACTGATGAACATGTGAATGAAACCATACAAATATAACCCAGAGAGTTTCCTAGATTCCAATGGGATAGTATGTCAAGCAAGCACCTTTCCTGATTTCTCAGCAGGAATATACAAAAAGGAGTAGCATGGAGAACAACTTCACATGATTTTCATAGTTTCTTAAAAATAAAAATCTACTTGGAATATTGCTTTTATCATTGGCATCTTTTGAACTGAAGATTCTTATTTATGATCAGCCATATTCTAATCAAATGGATGGGATGAATCAAAATGAGCATGGTTAGAAGGGTATAATGGCTGGTCAAGAATTGGAAGACCATGAAAACTCTATTAGATCAATGGTCCATCTAATCTATCTAACCCGAAGTGGTTGGTCAGATATCTGCAGACAATGTAAAATAAGATATACAAGCTTCATACTTCGTACAATATATATTAGGGTAGTAGGCAATTGCAAGGGAGGGAAGAAAAGGGAGGGGAAGTGATGAAATGTAGATATGATACAAGCTCCCCCAAGCATATGATGTTCCAATGGAAATGTAAAAGGATGACACTTTCATTGGTGGCATCATCATACATTATTATTTTGGTGCCATCATAGTAAGGAAAGACACATATGTTACTGCTCTGCACTGCTTTCTTTCTTTCTTTCTTTCTTTCTTTCTTTCTTTCTTTCTTTCTTTCTTTTTTATTTTATTTTATTTTATTTTATTTATTTAGTTTGTCAAGCATGTATGATAAAACAAGCATAAGTATGAATATAACATATAAACATATAAGTATAAACAGGTATAAGTATATACATAAGAAATGAGTACGAATAAATGGGAACAGTAGGCACACTGGTGCGCTTATGCATGCCCCCTGCGCTTATGCTTTGGAAATATAATTTAGAAAGTGTGTGTCAATCAATAAATATTTAATAAATATTTAATAAAAGTTTAATTTTAATAAATGTAGTTATTAAAAAAGAAAGGAGCAAGATTTACAAACATTGTGAGATGAGATAAAATATTTTCAGATAACAGGGATTCAGCTATACATATTAGAAAACCTTACTTCAACTTTAAAACTTTTAATCAATACTAAAATTATTATGTAATAATGACAGTAATGAGTATATGAATTTCAAATTATAAACCAAGAAAAAATATTGCATTAGTTTCTGTATTAACTGAAAATTCTAGCTTTAATTAATAATTATAATTAACAAGTTTTAAAACTTTATATGAAGAGAACCCCAAACTTCAGATGCAGTACATTATCAATTTGTAGTCTGGAAAAGGTTTATTTATTGAATTAAATTCAATAAATTCAATACATACCTGATATATTTTTCAAGTTTGAAGTTAAACCTGACTTTGGATCAGGCTCCTACAACATAATTGCCATTATTTTATAGACAAGATTATATAAGTTACCAAATGAGAAACACAGAGCATCTAGCACTTGTTAACATATTGTAATGGTATGTGGTGGAAAACCTTGGGAGACTAGATAAAGAGATGCTGCAAAAGGAACAGTGGGATAAAAAAAGAGGACAGCCTGCATCACTCTTGCAAGTCTAAGAGTATAATTTCCCGCCCCCACATCCCCTTTACAGCCCAATAAACTATCACCATTGATTGCACTGTATGATTTGCACAGCTTCTACTAATAAGGGGTTCCCTATGGCTGTGTTTTTAAATTTTTATTATCTCTGAGAATTTATCACCTGAACAGGCTGCAGTTTCCATGTGTGGTACTTACAAAGCATACACAGTACTTAGTACTTACTATATATTAGTCAGGCAACTTAATAGGCAGCTAAATCCATCATTCTATGCCCACTCCACCCCATTTACCTTATGTTAGGGAGAAAGAAACTGATGGAGGTTTTCCAGTGTTTGGTGAGATGGAAAACAAACTCATTCACTTAGCCTCTTTAAATAAGGGCAATATCATCTACTAATATTTTATTGTGACAGAATATAGATCAATAACGGAGACCACACATTTTTTTTTTTTGCCTGTACAAGGGTTGCCAGTCTTTAATCTGAATGGAACCTATATATGGCTCGCATGGCATTTAGTATGTCTGTCATTATGCCATTTTAACAATACTTATTTACCATATCCATGGATTTGCTAATACAAGCTGGTTTTAAAAAGCTACTTTACATTAAGAGTGATATTTATTGGAAGAAACTATTTGTGACCTGGAATTTATTCTATTCTCATTCAAACTCTGGAAAATACAACGGGCTGATATAGATGCAAAATGTTCCCATTGCCCTAGAAAAATAGCTGAAGGGACTTTGCTTCAAGTTAGGCTTTTAATTCATGACTGAAAGGTGATTATATAATAGCCTAAAACTGATGGGAATAGTATATCTGCTATAGTTACCTCTCCTTTATCAAACTGGTTAAAGGAGAAACTCTTTTTCAACTTGCTGCTGTCCAAATGTGTGGGACCTGAATTCACACTTTTATTGGACAAAATGTCCTTTGGATGAGGTGGAAGAAAGGGAAGAATTAAAGGAACAGAGAAAAAGCAGTATCAACATATTGGCAATTGAAACAGAATTATCTATAGACAGAAATATTATTTTATTTGCCTATTTTCATTGTTATTACATAAAACATATATTCAAACAAAGAAAAATTATGTTGACAAGAATGGAGACCAGTAGTATAATAAAATTATTGGATATTACTTCCTAAAATCCAGTATTAGCATTAGCAACAATTGTACAGACTATAGAGAATAAGACAAGAACGAGTCAGGCAAATGACACCTGCTTGTTGACATGCTTATATTTATGGGCTGAAGCAAATGTCTCCTTTTCAAAGAAACCATTACACCTATTGAAACTTTTAATTAGAGGAAATCATGCTTGTTGTCAACTTGACTGCTTTCTTTACTCCTTTGCTAGTTTCATTGTAGATTTTCTGAAAATACAGAATAACAAAAAAGTTAGAAAGGAAAAAATATTCAATAGAAAAAAATGTAGCAAGATAAGGGAAAGCAGGAGGAAAAGATTTAAGAAAGAGAATATAGTATCAAAGTAGTGAAGAAATCAAGAAAAGCCTTGGGATCTTCATGAACTTGTTCCTAAAATTTTAATGTATGTTTGTACAATTGTAAGGTTACAAATATTACTTTCAGAATCATTAAGTTTCTACCCCACAGGATTGATGACAGATATGATTTTTGAACAATACATGTCTACATAATATCATTGCCTTGTAAAAGAAGAATGGTCCCAAAAATATCTCATTTTTTTTTAAATGTCAGTCTGAAAGATCTCTTTTACAGTTTTTAGACCCACCTTTAGATATGTGCTGAAAATCAATGGCAATATTTCTAACTAATCTGAAGCAGAAAAGCATATAGTCAGTAAATTATAAGGTATAAACATTGGTATCGTTTCCTTTTAAAACATAGGTTTAATGGGGAGGCAGAGAGGAAAAAGTGTCAAAGAAGTCTTGAAAGTCAGAGAAAAAAAATTGGGAATTCTGCCCCATTCATACTTATAGCATGGCTTCACATAAGTTGCATAAATTCCCTACTCTCTGAGGGCTCAGATTTCCAAAAAAGTATTAATTATTTCAGTCTACCCGAATTTTTCTTATTACACAGTAAGGTCACATTCATGTACAAGTAAACACATTTTATTACTCAGAGTTTATTTTAAAATTTGTAATCTTATACTGCATTGTAGCCAATCCCTAGCCATATTTATTTAGTGCTAGGGAATTGTAGGTTCCTCATAAATGCATATACTACTGTTGTGACTTTTCAACATTCTAGGCAACTTCACCCAGTTAAGTAATTCCAGGAAGCAAAATTCAATTATTTAATTATCAACTTGCTCTTAAGCACTTTGCCACATTCTTCAGTTAATTCAGCAAAACTTCTCGAAATCAAATTGACTGATGAATATAAAATTAACCTGTCTCTTTCCAGAAGATGCCATCTGTTGCTTGCAGACCCATTTATTCATTCTCCAAAATATCCTTTATGGCCCAGAGACAGGAAAAGATTGGTTTATACAGCTATACCAAAAAGGGACAAGCAAGGCCACATTAAACATGAGTATGATGCAGCTGCTAAAAGGCCATGCTGTTTTGAAATGTATTAACAAAAGCATAGATTTGAAATCAGTTATGGGGGCATCACAGTTTGGAAGAAGGCAAATTTTAGCAAGTTGAAAGGGGTGGTGGATGGGGGAATACCAAGATAGTGACAGATCTGGAATCCAAGCCCTATAAAGAACAGTTAGAGGGTCTTAATAGATTTTAGCCCATGGATGAGCCAACGGACAGGGTGATATGATAGCAGTCTTCACATACATGAAGGGTTAAAAGGGGGATGGATTTCTTCTCTGATTCCAATTGGAGAGGAACCAGTGGATTAAAACTATATAAAAATACTCTCAGAAGGGACTTCTGACTTTATAAACTGTCAATCAATAAAACAGCCTGCCATACAATGCAGTGAGTTCTTCATCATGGAAGTCTGCAACAAGGGCAGCAGTATAGTAAATTCTCAGAGACTCTTCAGTGGATCCTGTACTGAACAATACTTAGAACTGATCCATAAATGGAAAGTAAAATGCCAATAAACAGGTTTTAAAATACAAGAGGAACACAGATCACATTGCTAACAGGGAAAGAGCAAGAGAATACTAGAAGGCTTATTCCTGTTATTGATAACAGTGTAAATTGTGTCAGAATGTTAACATATTAACATATTAAGGTTAAGGAATAGGACAGAACACCTGATTATTTTTCTGAGGAATCTACTATGAATAACTGTAACAACTGTTAACATCTGGATCTGAAGAAATAGAATGGTTCAGAACAAGGAAAGGAGTGAGACAATGATGCGCTGTCCCAGTTTCTTATATTGTGAATAGGTAAAGGTAAAGGTTCCCCTCGCACATATGTGCCAGTTGTTCCCAACTCTAGGACTCAGTTTATTGTGAATAAACAGTAACAAATTCAGAAAGCCAAATACTAACAGTTTGCAATGTTAAGACATTACCACATTCCTGAAAGTAAAGAAGATTTAGAAGGATTCATTATGAACATGAAATGGAAAAAACTGTTAAGATTAATTATTAAGAAAACAGAAGCAATGTCAACCAGCAGGCTTGAATGTACAGTTCACAGGACATGAAGATGGTAGATGGTTTGATTTGCTTGAGCTCAAAAATAGATGGGCAATGTACCAGAGAAGTAAAAATGAAAGTCATCCTAGGAAGGAAGAGAAGTTAACAAGATTGTGAAAGATAACAATTTAACTGATAGAAAGGATTAGAATTCTTAATTCTATTATCTTTTTATGGCAAGGTGTAGCTTTGTAAGCTTGACACTGAGAAAGAGCAAGAGAAAGAAGATACATAGCTTCAAATTTGGAGGTCCTGAGTATTATGGACTGTAAGAAAAATAAGTTACTCCTGGACTGAATAAAAGCTAATTGCTCCTTTAGAGGCATGAACAATGAACAGAAAGTAATACATTTTAATCATGGGACACGAGCTGTTGATGAGCTAGATAAAATGATTATGCTTGGAAAGGTTGAAGGTAGTAGAAAACAATGGATAAAATAGACTGATTGACTGATAATCTATCATCAATTTAGTGTTGACTCTTGGTGATTGCACATATTATCTTTGGGGTAATCTATTCTGAACCCCTTCAGGACAGGTCTTCCAACTACCACTGTAATTGAGCTCATACACCTTGCTACTTGTTGTCCTCTTCTGTGTATTCCTTCCACTGTTTGCAACACTAGGGATTTTAAAAGGGAGCTAGGTCTTTACATATCAATTCAAAATGTTAATTTGAATCTGGTCATTTGTGCCTAGAGTTAAACTGTGTTCTCTTGGCTATTCTCAAGAGTCCTCTACAACACCAATATTCAAAGGGGTTAATAATTTTACTATCCTGCTTCTTCAAAGTCCAACTTTCACTTTCATAGAGTGCCCAAAATATAATAATTTGTTCCTAGAGTGAAAACTCTGAATTGTTTCTTCTATTTATTTGTTTGTGTATTCTTGGCTATTCTCAAGAGACTTTTCCAACATCAATATTCAAAGGGGTTAATAAACTTCCTGCTTCTTCAAAGTCCAACTTTGACTTCCACAGTGTCTCTCTGGGAAAACCATTGCCCATATGATTCTGTTCTTTGAGGTATAGCCACATCCCGGAATATGAAATACTGATGTAACTTCATTTCCTAGTACTAAATTTTTTAATAAACATCTTCTTAAGTATTTTGAATGTTGACATGTCTATTGTACAGAATTTAATTATACATTTCCATCTTTGTTTGATGTCTATGGAGATTATCAGTCATCCAGGTCATGGTTGTCCCAAAGGTGCTTTTTCAAGAGGCAAATGGACTTTCTGGTTTTTCTTTGAAGATGTTTCGCTTCTCATCCAAGAAGCTTCTTCAGCTTCAGAGTTAAAGAAGCTTTTTGGATGAGAAGTGAAACGTCATTCTTAAACTTTGGCTTCTCGACAAATTCTACTGTTGGTTGTGGCATTTAGTTAGTTTTCTTCTGTTTTCATTCTTTGGCAATCTTTTCCACATTCATCCAGTTTATATTCTGTTCTACAGTTGGTTCCTAGCCTGAGTGCTGTTGCTTTTATAACTGAGCTCTTCCACCTCCTTGTAACAATAATATAATTTGATTTTGTAATTACAAATTTGTAATTTGTATCTCCATCTGGTAGAATATGTATATGTATCATTTTTTATTGTTTGAAGAGTATGTTAGCAATGTCAATGGACTAACAAATATTGATAAATGATTTTCCTGCTGCTTTTCCAGTCCTGGTTTTTGGCCATACAGTCTAATTATGTTCTTCACCTTATAATTCCCAACTTTAATATTCTAGCCTCCAAACACTTTCAATACTTCTTGCTTGCATGTTCTGTCAATTTAATTGATCCTAAAATTCATCAAGTTCCTCTACTTCTGCATCAACAGTTGAAGCTGTAACTTGAATAATCATAATGGTCATTCATGAAATCTAGTTAGTTAGACATTGGCTCCATATACCAAACCTCCCGCCTTTGCTTTGTAACTATGAAAGCAACACCATTCCTCCTGTTTTCCATTGTCCTCAATAGTAGTGTCCAATTCCCATCCATTTCAAGTTTTGGGAGAACTACTTAGCCCTTTCCTTTGATATATATTAAATAAATAATAGGTGGGATAGGAGTAGGGTAGAGTAGGGTAGTTCTCAGGAGAGGGGGAGAGCAGACCCCATCAATAAAGCAATCTTATTGAAAACAAGTTTTCATTGAACATGGCATCAGCAAAAGTCTTTTAATTTAAAACATTATGCTATTTTCTAAGTATGAATAATGGAAGCTATACTTATTTTGCTCTCTGTTCACTACCAAAACTACGAAGGCACTTTTTGAGCAAAATATTTTTGAGGAAATCCAGGACCATAATCTAGAAGATTATCCAGCAAAAACATTTCTGCAAGAGAATTTGTATTTCCTGATCAAGCAGTTTACAAGAAACAAAAAATCTTGATTACCTCCAGAATTCTTACCTAGAAAGCTGGAAATCTTCAGCTATCTATGTTGTTCAGAATACTCTTATTTTCTCTAGTCGCTGGAAAGGCAGTCTATACCCTGAACTAGATAGTTAGCATATAGTCTTAAGGAATATGTTTATATCACGACAGGAAACAAATTGCCTTATTAAAATTTCAAAGGATAGACTGACATCAGTGAGGATGCCACACTAAGAGATGCCACGTGGAACTGACCATTATTCCTAGTGGATCAAATCATTTCTAAACATCTTTTGAAATCTTAACAAAGCTTGCCAACCTTTAAAAATTCCTCCCCTCCAGAAGAACCTGTGAAGCACTCAAATTTATTGCATGTGAGAAACACATTTTTCAGAGGACAACAGCATTTATATTTGAAATTAAGAGACTGAGAAAAGGAACTTTTCAACGGGAAAGGGGATAATTTGTGATTATCAAATGTGTGCTCTTATGAAAGATACTCTAGCCCCGTGACGGTGAACCTATGGCACGCATGCCAGAAGTGGCATGCAAAGCCATTTCTCTGGGCACGCAAGCCATCGCCCATTGCTCTTCTGGGTTCCAACATGCCAGCCAACTGGTTTTCATGTGTGTGGGAGTGCCAGAAACGGGAAGAGCAGCCACCCAGTGCGCATGTGCGCACCGGGTGGCTGCTCTTCTGGTTTCTGGCACGTGCATTTTTGTCAGCCACCTAGTTTTCTGGTACGCATGCATGTGCTGGAAACCAGAAGAGCAGCCGCCCAGCATGCACATGTGCGGGGGCGGGTGCTGCTCTTCCAGTTTCCGGCACATGTGCGCATGCGCGCTTCCGTTTCGACACTCAGTGCCGAAAAGGTTCACCAACACTGCTCTAGCTTGAATAGAATAGAATTTTTTATTGGCCAAGTGTGATTGGCCACACAAGGAATTTTGGTGCATATGCTCATATGTTCTCATAAAAGAAAAGAAAAGGGTTGCTTCTCTCCAAAAGGAGCACAAAATAAGGTTTTTTTCCTTTTCTTTGGGAATTTTTTTTGTGGGGGGAGCTCTTTTCATGTAGTCAGAAAAATCTAGATGCATTTTCATTCTAAATTAGCTTTATAAATATGAGATTTTATCTACTCTTGAGCCTTACTGTGTGTTTTTACCCCTCTTGCTGTTTTTAATTCTAATTTAAAAAGTGACTTCAATGCACTTTTTGGATGGAATGTTTTCAGGACTTTCTTGAGCTGGTCTTTACATCCCATTTCATAAACATCAAGTAACACTGGCATGTTTCAATAGGTGGCAGCAGTTAGCTGATCTTGTCTCAGAAGCTGGTCCAAGTCAACTGGTATTAGAACATGGATGAAGAACTGCTTGGGAATCCCAGGACTTTTAACTAGCTTTTTCAACTGGGAAGTTGAAAACAACACTGTGGAAGAAAGCAGAAGGCATAACACTGCCAAGAAAACTGCATTTATGCAGTCATCACTCTACATTTCACACTAATAAAGTGTCTTCTCTAATCTTTTTTATCCTCTTACATGTGTTAATCAATTAATAAGCACAAGATTATTTATTTCAAGTCCAGCAACCCTTTATTGACAGTGACTACCAATAAAAGTGTCATTAGAACAGCAACTGGCTATCTAGTTCAAAACATCCTATTTCTAATATTTAATATTCAAATATACTTTCTTTTTACCCTTCCCTGCTTTTATTCTGTACAAGCACAAGCTTTTCTATAGCAGCTTGGTTGTAGCAACAGTGTCTGTATAATAAAATATGACATATAAAATGAAATATAACTCAATATAAAATAAGAACAGCAGGGGAATAATGGTTGAACAATTCATCTTGATTTCCATTTGGTCCTGTTATTTTGGCACTAACCTCAGCTCATCCCTAAATGCAAGGCAGGACTAACTCTGAAGGTAGACCTGATGACAATGTCACAGGTAGCTTTAAACATAAAGCAACAAACAAAAATGGCTAATATAATAAATAAAAGGCAAATGGGGAAAAACTATATAGCTTGCAGCAACATACCAGATATTGTCTCTCTTTGATAATATTCCATGAGCATAGGTAGTTTTCAACTTACAATGTTTTGTAATTTACATTTATTGACTATTCAAAATTACAATGAAAAAAGTGACTTATGACCATTTTTCACATTTATGACTTTTGCAGCATCCCCATGGTTACATGATCAAAATTCAGACATTTGATAATTGGCATGTATTTGTGGTTGCAGTATCCCAGGGTCATGTGACCATCTTTTGCAACCTTGAAAAGCAGTCAACGGGGAAGTAAGATTCACCGTGTTACTATGTTAAAACTGCAGCAATTCACTTAATAACTGTCGCAAGGCCACAAAATGGGGCAAAACTCACTTAACAACTGTCTCACTTAGCAACAGAAATTTTGGGCTCTATTGTGGTTATAAGTCAAGGGCTACCTATATCTGTTAATGGTTTTGTGTCAACTTGGAAGAGCTCAGATTTAGTCCTGCAGGGTTTTTCCTTTGTTGAACACCTTTTAATAATTTTATTACATTTAGAAATCATATCAAGAGAAGATCAAAACAATAGAATAAAATGGGACAGCAACATGCTAGAGTCTGGCATACAGAGCAACTTTACCACCCTCTGAAAGCAGAGTAAGCAGGCAATCCTTCCTTACAAGAGTTCCATAATTGGAGTATTATTACTGAAAAGAACATGTATATGCTTACCAAATCTTTTTAGTACTACACGTATAATAGAACTGCTGCTCTTTATAGTAATTTAATGTGAAAAAAGGCACTTTCAGATTTCTTAACTTCAAATTGTTCAGGGTTTGTCAGACAGATTTGATTTATGCTAAGAAATAAATAGGAAGCTAGTGAAACGGTTTTCAATTCCAGAGCAACGTATCTCCAAAGTGTATGTAGGCTATTGTATTTTGTATTACCTTTGATTTTCAAACATCTTTCAAGGCAACAACCCACATTTTTCTTATTGAAGATTAGGGAGAAGGTTCATTCACAGTAATATATCCATGTGCTTATCAAAATCCATCTGATATGTACTGGGTGCAATATTTTAAGAGTATTAAACAGCCTATTCAGAGATAGACAAGCAGAATAAGTGATCTGGAAGCTATGTTGAATGTTGGATATATTTTCAGCTTGGAGAAAAGTAAGCAGATAAGCTATTCAAATAGACAAGTGAGAAAAATCGAAGTTGAAGCTTTTGCTGTTGGTTCAGAGGGCGGTGCATTGATGATGTTGATTTCATCAGATGATACAATACACTAACATTAATTTATATAGCAAATGAAATGCCAGTTTACAATCTAAATATTGAAGTGGCGTCTTGAAGATACACTTTTGAATATTTTTCGTCCAAACCTTGAAATGTCAGAATGAGTACTTAACTGATAGCTAATTCAACAATGTTTCTTCCAAATTTGTGTATTCCGTCCCACACTCTGTACAGCTCTTGATCTAGTTGTTCAGATTCTAAACAAACTAGAAAATAATTGGGACTGTTCCACTTTAAATATTCTTTGCCTAAACCTTTTGGCACCAAACCTACAAACATGATTGGGAAGTGTTACTAAATATAATATTTATATATAAATATAATAAATATATAAATAGGCTTTGGTATTTGAGACCAACATATGGGATAAAAATAGGAATAAAATCCTTTTTTGCTGAATTGTAAATTTTACTTCAAACATTTTAAAATACAAATGTTTCTTAAATCAATTTTTAAGAAAAATACATTAATTTTTTTTTCTTCCACAGGGAGACAAATGTTTGAATTTTTATATTTTGGAGTCAAAACTGTTACATATTAACCTTTATTAACTTGCTGCTTGTTGCAAAACATGTTATTCTTTCAAAGTCTCCAGAGGGTTTATGAAATTTTGTTTTTTGTGAATATATTCTGTATTCGAAACTGGTCCAAAATCTATTCATTTGCAGTGACTCCACTAGGATCCTAATGTAATGAATCCTAAATTGCTTGTTGACTTAACTAGTGGCTCCTGTCTTTTCACTGAGTCTTTTTCTTATTGCCCTTAATGGAACTTTGGCAAAATGCAATTACTTGCAACTAAAAGATAGAATGTATGTCAAGGAAGTAAAGGAAGAACATGGTGAACATTTATAATGTATTGCATGGATAAAAGTAGAGGAAAGAAACCCATTTCTTGGCTCCTGAAAACCTCAGGTAAATAACTTCACAGATATCTTAAGAGGTTTCTTTCTTTTTTTTGAAAACTGTAAATGTTAATTACAGTTAAAAAAGATTAACATTATTAAATACATGCTTGAAGAAACCTGTATTAACTATATCTAATGTTAATTAAATGAACCAAAATTTAATTCAGTTTTGGTTTGGTTCCGCACACTGCTTTATTTAGTAGTGCCACTCAAAAGCCAAGTGTGATGCTTGGCCTAGTTTCTGTAGAAGAAAACAAAAGAAAATCATTTTTAGAAACATATAACAGAATCTGGGGCATCAAATAGCTTTTAAAAACAAGAAAAAAGTTAAATTATGAATTTCAGGCGGAAATTACAGCATATGCAGAGGGTTAATACTTTTCTCTCCAGCTGTATTTGCCTCCTGGAATCATGCACCCTTGGAACACTGACAATAGCTATCAGTGGACACTTTTTAAAAAAATTGTGTGTAGGAGACATTTATATTTTGCAAAGTCTCCCAGAACTTGAGGCAATATCCTTAGCTTCCCCTCACTAATCCTGTGAGGTAGATTAGACAGAGAGATAAAGACAGCCCTAGATCATCTAATTAGCTTCATGACCGAACAGGGATTAGAACACTCATCTGCCCAATCTTAGTCCAACACTCTAACCATTATGACACATTGGCTTGCACTTTAAATGGGACTAAGAAAAGGACACTTGAAAACCAGACAGGAATGTTTCCCCAGCTGTATTTTAAATAAAAGAAATCAGAAGTTTATTGGCATCAATGTAGAGTCTGTTTTCAATCCGTCCCCAAGGAAGTATGGGGACTCATTTTAAATCTGAGAAGTAAAACTAGTAATTCAAATTATAAACAGCAACCGTGGAAAAATGGCTTGTTCACAAAGAAGTGAAATACATTAAATTTCACAGATAAAATTAGGTTAAAATGAAGTTTATTAGGTTTTTTGTGGGTTTTTCTTTTAGTTTTTTTTAATATATATATATATATATAAAACTGTTTGTGAAACAGCTATTTTATTCCCATGGCAGAGTGATCCGTGAAAGATGCACTAACCCCTTCTTAAGGCCTTAACAAGAGAAAAAAGTTTTGTTTTCTAAAACTCAAATGTTTAAAATTACACAATGTACAAACGAAGAAAAAATAACCATGTGGTGTAGGCTGCTAAATTGACATTCCCCCTTCTTCCTTTTGGGTAACAAAAGAAGAGAAGGGCTAACTGAATTTTCCTGGACAGCTTAACACACACTGATTATATCAACATTCAAACATCTTTTGAATGCCCCTTTCCAGTAGGCAAGCCTCATATAGACTGCCTTCAAAAAAGGCAGCAATTCCTTGGAATGATTTGGGAATATTTGTCAGCGGCCAACAATGGCCCCAATCTCCCACCTTTTGGTACAAAGTTATGTATATAAGGTTAAAGTATCTGAATATGAAGCAAGTAGAAGACACTCTTTATTTCACAAACCACATGACATAGTAGTCTTCTGATGCTTCTCAGGCTTTTCTTAATAAAAATAAATAGTGTTTTTTTTTCTTTTTTTTAAGAAAAAAATGCTATTCACACATACACAAATACAAGCACCCAGCAACCATTCATCCCCACTTTCATCCCTGCAGACAATTTTGCCAGCAACAAAAAAACTTGTATTTTTTAAAACCTGGATCTTCTATTGTGGAAAATGGAGCAGAGAAACAAGTTTGATTAAGAAAGCTCATTAACTCCAACACTCCTTCCGAAAGAAAAAGTGATTACATTGTAAAGGCCTTTTCTGACTTCTAGTTAATACACTTTTATGAGCAACTTCATACCTATGTGGGTCCTAAAAATGGAATTTAATGCATAAAAAGGGATAGCGCACCTTTCATTTAAAACAAGTCTATCAAGACTAAAAATAGATTTTTAATATATATATATATTTATCTATATATATATTTTATCCCTCCCTCTTTAATTCTCCCTCTTTCTCTTCTTTTCCCTCCCCTACCCATAGTCACTATGAAGAGTGTGTCCATGAAAATAGCTGGTTCAGACTCCTAGATCATATTCTCTGATGTTGTCAATCAAATGTGATGAAAGAATTGATGGAGGAAGTGCTGGCATTGGTAGGCTTGTCAAAAGAGGGACATGACTGCACAGTGGGAAACAAACGATCTAATCTTGAATGTCCATCGCTTTTATCTCAACAGCCTAACCTGTAAGGGAGAAAAATGCAATATTACTAACATTTACAGGTATTATATATCTCATTAATTACAATATTTCTTCCTTTAGCTTAAACATCATTGCATTTCTGAAGATTGCAAGTAGCTCACAAATAACATATTTAAAAAAAAAAATACCTATTAGGATGCGTATGTAACCCTTTTATTAAATATAATTTCAGAAAACACGGGTGAAAAATACCATAGTTTGTTAAGATGCATGTCAATAGCTGCAAGAATAAGTTTGGCATAAGAGAAAAAAGAAATTCTGCTTACGATACAAAATTGAAAGAATAAAATGGCAAAATGGTCAGTGTATAACCTTAATAAAAAGTTTAACAATTCAAGCAGGAATGGTTCTCTTAAATACTGAACTTCACATAGCAAGACAAATTCAGATATTTGGAATATGGGTTTTAGGAAAAGAATCCTTGACTTACGACCATAATTGGGGCTAGAATTTCATTGCTAAGCAAGGTGGTTGTTAAATGAGTTGTGCCTCATTTACAATTGAGTAACTGTCACAGTTGTTAAGCAAGTCACTGCAACTATTAAATAAATCATGAAGTCTTTAAGCAACTCAAGTTTCCCCCACTGTTGGAAGCTATCTTGGAAGGTAATAAATAGTGATTTCACGACTCCAGGACACTGCAACCAGTGGTGAAATGTAAAATTTGTTACTACGGGTTCTGTGGGCGTGGCTTGGTGGTGGGTAATGTGACTGAGTGGGCGTGGCCAACTTTTTTTTTTTTTTAAACCTTTAAAAGCATTTTTTCTACAACCACTTCGGCCGAAGAGGTTGTAAAACAAATGCTTTTAAAAGGCTCTGACGATCCCAGCTGAGTTGTCTGATCGTCAGAGGCTTTTGTTTTGGGTTTTTTTGCATTTTTTTTTGCATTTTTTTTTTCTTTTTGCATTTAAAGAAAAAAAGCCTCTGACGATCAGGCAACTCAGCTGGGATCGTCAGAGCCTTTTAAAAGCATTTTTTCTACAAGGGGTTGTAAAAAATGCTTTTAAAAGGCTCTGACGATCCCAGCTGAGCCACACGATCATCAGAGGCTTTTTTTTTTTTTTACTTTTAAAAGCATTTTTTCGGCTGAAGAAAAAATGTTTTTAAAAGTAAAAAAAAAAAAGCCTCTGATGATCGCGTGACTCAGCTGGACATGGGGAGTGGGCAGGGATTTTTGCTACCGGTTCTCCAAACCACCCGCCGCCATCACAACCGGATAGGGCAATCCGGTCCAAACCGGGAGCATTTTACCCCTGACTGCAACCATCATAAATACATGCTGGTTGCAAAGTAGCCAAATTTTGATCATATGACCTTGGGGATGCTATGACAGTGTGAGAACTCGTTGTAAGTCACTTTTTTCAGTGCTGTTGTAACTTTGCCTGGTCACTAAACAAATTGTTGTAAGTCAAGGACTACTTGTAGTTGAAATGACTTAAATAGATAATAGCAGAAATGTTCAATTATTCAATGTATAAAGTACAAATGTGGTTAGTGGTTAGGAAAATAAATGAGAAGGGGAAGATACATCATTAATATTTTTCCACAATAGTTTTTTTAACTCGTTTTTAAATTCTTGGTTTTTTTTTTTAAAAAATGTTGTAAAATAGTAATATTGAATTAAAAATTTATAGCAATGCCGTAACGTCACCATTTAGGGGAAAAAATCTTCAAACATCCCCAAGTGATTTTCTGAAGAGCCAAGCATTAGGGAAGGGAGCCATCTCCTTTCATCCTTCTGCCTTTCATAAGGAGTTAGCAAAAAATTAAAACTCAACTAAAGTAGCATAATCATTCAGTTACTGGATCCTGTGTTGATTCATTATGCATACTTCCTAGTTGGTAGGAGGCAGGTTAATGGAATATTAATTTGCAAGGTTGTCTTTAGATTTGAGATCCTAGCTTGCATAGTGTAACACGAGCACGTTTGGGGAAAAGCTGGGCTTTGGCTCTGCTTATTGCATGTAGTCCACAACTGATGTCAAACTGTGCCAAAACTGCATGTGGCATTGGTATGACTAAGATTGATAAACTAGTTTCCCTATCTTTATCTGACAAAAAGAAATTGCTCTTGGAAATCTGTTGGATAGTGAAGTCCAAAATTCTATAGGCTCTTTTTTGATGATTTGAGAGTTGGATTTGGCAAAGACTATGAAAGAAATGTGGATACATTGTTAGCTGAAGGGGAAGGGTATAATAAATGAAAATAGTCTGATCCTATGGAATTGAGTTAACTACGAGCCACAAGTTGAGGTAGAAGTTTCACTCTGAAAACATGTTAAAAATGCTCCAGTGTAAAGTGATAATCAAAGAACCACAGATGAATTTTTGGAAATAATGTCTGCTCAATGTCTGAATACAAAATATTTACCAGATTATGATTAATAATAATAATAATAATAATAATAATAATAATAATAATAATAATAATAATTTTATTTCTATACCGCCCTTCTCCCGAAGGACTCAGAGCGGTGTACAGCCTATTAAAAATTGATTTAAGATAAAAGATTGGAACAATTAGTGAAGGATACAAGGATGGTAAAAAGTTCTGAATGCGACATGGAGCTTTATTTCATACTTTCAAAAAGTAGAATGAGGGGAATAAAAACAATGAAAATAGAATATTAATAGCATAAGATCTGCATGAAAAATTATTAGAAAATAAATTAATTGTTCAATAAGATGAATGGAAAGTGGAAATAAGAAGGCAGTTTTGGAAATGTTTGAAACAGAGCAAAAATGATAATTTGATTAGCATTCCATTCTTCCTCCAGGAGCAAAAATAGGTGTGCACCAACAATCCTATGAGGTTGGCTGGGATGAAAGAGGTGACTAACTATATGAAAAAGAGTCATTAGAAGTCTGTAAAATTACTGTAATGGGAAAAATAAAAAGCATGCTTGGTGGAATTACATAGATGAGAATAGGAATAGATGGAAAAGTGAAGGGATACTGTATAAAGAACAGAGAGGAAAAGACTGCTGTAAAAATGTAGTCAGAGGAAAGGGAAGACGAATGTTCAAAGACATAGAAAATGCAGTTGTTTCTGCAGTTGATAGAAATAAAAAATTAGAGGTGGACCAAAAGGAACAAAAGTGCTCTCTGACAGTAATATGGTCTTATTGTGGTCTCATATACAGAAAAAAGAAGACAAAAGCTACATGAGAATTCATTTGCTAAATGTGCCTGGGAAGAGCTGGGCAGAATTGTGAGTGAAAGAATAAGGAAAGCAACAATAAGCTAGGAGGTGCAGCTTGATGTCAAATGCTGCATATCAGATTTCTGCCTTTTAGCAGTAATTGAGAAATGTACACAGGAGAAAGAACATGTACTGTAAGGTTGTTATTAAAGAGTTAAATAAGTAATTAATTGGAGTTATGAAATGTTTGTGCCAGTATTGTGGTGAAGGTTGATTACTGAATACAGTAAGAGGAATATGATAGAAGCATATGTGAGATAAATTGAGGGGTCCTTGGTGCTCTCTGAGCTTGCTTGTTTTCTTGCAGAAGTTTCATTACCCAAAGTAGGTAACATCACCAGTGCTAGTGACTAGCACTGATGATATTACCTAGTTTGGGTAATGAAATCTCTGCAAGAAAACAAAGATTTTTCTTTTTTGACTCCTCATGTCAACCCTGAGCTACAAATATTCCCCTTTATGAGAATAAACTGAATACTTAGCAAATGATTCAAGTCAATAATTTGTTATATCCCCCTTAGTTGTTTAATATATTTGTAGATAAATATATCAGAGAGATGGTGCTGAGGTCAGAGATATGTTGGTTGGCAGTGGTGGGATTCTGCCGGTTTTAGGGGATTCGGCCGAACCCTTTGTTAAATTGTTGGCTCGCCCCGCCCCTCTGCACCACTATTTATTGCCAATAAATAGTGGTGGGCGAGGGGCGGGCAAGCCAGCAATTTAACAAAGGGTTCAGTGTTTTTTTGTAATTTTATTGGCCCGCAGAGCTTCAGCATAGGCTAATTAGCCCTTGCTTAGATCGGCTCCCGACTCTCAGCTGATTTGCTCTCAGCTGTTTTGCTCAGGGCTCTGCTGCTTGCTTGCAAAGAGTGCTGATTTTTTCCCCCTAGCTATGCTGAAAAACGAAACAGAAAGTAAAGCAGGCTATTGGCTTTGCTGTTGTTGCAACATGACAAAATGAGGCAGGGAGAGATTTCTTTTTCTTTTTGCTCACCAAAAAAGGTAGGTGCAAACAATGGGAAATTTAGGGCAGAAGAGGAGAGTTCAAGATTTTAAAACACAAAAGAAAAAAAACTCTATTTAACTAGGGAATTGTAATAATTGAGATACTATTAATTGTATATTGTGTTGAAAGCAGAAATGGTTAAGTTGTGGTTTGGAGGAATATATGGGGGAAATTATTTGGTTTATTATTATTGGTAAATATAATTAATTGATTTGTAAGAAATTGGATTGCATGGAAATAATTGGAATACTCATGTTCATATTGATTAATATACAAAAAAGGTAGTTATATAACTAATTGAGTTATATTAAAATGTTGAATTTATATTAAACAACTGTAATATTACATAATTAACCAATGTGAGGTTGGATATAAAAATAGATGACAATGGGAAGGGGTATAATATAGAATAGAAGGGAAAAATTGAATTTGATTAAGATTAGAGATGAAGATGAAGGGTAATATTGGTTTTTTACAAAAATAGATGAGGAATAAATATGGCAAAAAGGAAATATAGAAATTGTAAATTTAATTGAAATGACTAAACACTGTTTAAATTTGTGAACCGGCCAAATACTCTGTTCAAAGAAAATACATTGTATGTTTGTATGTGTGTTTCTAATTATTGCTATTTATTCATATTTGTTCTCTTTTATTCTTTAAAGTTTAACAATTCATTCTTTATCTTAATATCTTTATATTTGTTTGGGGTTGGCTTTCTTCCCTTTCATCTTTTTTATTGTACAGCAATCTTTCTCCTCAAACCTACCACCTCTCTCTTTTCTTTCCTTCTTACTTTCTCTTCCTCCCCTTCTTCTTCTCCTTCCTATTTCCTCTTCCTTTCTCCTTCTCCTCCTCTCTTCCTCCCTCTCTTCCCCTCACTCCTACTCTAATTTCCCTTCCCTTCCTTCATCCCTCTCTATTGCTGTATCCTTTTATGCATATGGACTACTCAGAGGGCTGAAAAAATTATTTCTGACTGGTCCTTGCACTTTTGACCAGTCCTCGAACTTACGACTGTCCTCACATTTTACGTTTTTGCCCTATCTTGTCACCATGGTGAAGAGAAGCAGTTGTGAAATGAGTGACACGGTTGTTAAGAATGCTACAATGGGCATAAATGATGACCAGTCATAAGTGCGAAGACCGGTCAAAAGTGCGAGGACCAGTCAGAAATCACTTTTTTCAGCCCTCTGGGTAGTCCTTTTGTGCATATGGACTACTCAGAGGGCTGAAAAAGTTATTTTTGACTGGTCCTCACACTTTTGACCAGTCCTCGAACTTACGACTGTCGTCACATTTTACGTTTTTGCCCTATCTTGTCACCATGATGAAGAGAAGCAGTTGTGAAATGAGTGACATGGTTGTTAAGAATGCCTCAACGGGCATAAATGTGAGGATGGTCATAAGTGCGAGGACCGGTGAAAAGTGCGAGGACCAGTCAGAAATGACTTTTTTCAGCCCTCTGTAGTCTCTATGCAGATAGCCACGCCCACTGGTCACATGACCAGCTAGCCACGCCCACCCCATCACATGACCAGCTAGCCACGCCCACCCAGTCACATGACCAAGCCACACCCCCAACTAAGCCACGCCCACAGAACAGATTGTTAAAAAAATTGAATCCCACCACTGTTGGTTGGTATAGGGGCGTGTGTGTACATTTGCATATAAATGACCTTTGCAGTTTGTTGAGAACATAAATGTTAGATGTTATCAAAGCGCAGGGCGAAAAAGTGAGGAGTAGTGAGCAAAAGAAATTAAAGGTATGGGAAAAACAAAGGAAATATAGATAAAACTGATTTATATCAACTTCATTCACTATTTCTCTTTATAACTATTCCACCATGTTTTTGACCAACTCAATGTATTTATTTATATGCTTTGTATTCTTCTCACCTCTCTTCTTTTGAGGACTTCATCGGATCAATCCAATAACAATTCTCTTGGTCTTCTCTTTCCTCTCAGTCTTTTTATTTTTCCTGCATATATTTGTTTTGCAATTCAATAATCATTCCTTCTCTCTGACCAAATCAATTCATCATACTTCTTTTATGCTTATTTATTCAGTAAATACTCTCTTTCTCAGTAATGTAACTCACTCCCAGAGCAAATATATTTCTCCAGTTGAAAAAACTGATTATTGAAGCCAAGCAGAGTTGTTATAATTTAACAAAATAAAAGAAGAAAATGACTGGCATTCATAATTAGTTATTGATTTTTCTGTTCTTTTCTGATAAATTCAGAATATAAAAACAGAAGTATAATAACCAATTAAAGTACAAGAGACATGAAATACAGAACATCTTTTACTGTTCTCTTTTTCCATTCTTGAATCCAGTTCAGAGCTATAGCCCCATTCACATTTCATTTTCATTTTATTCCATCAGGATTCTACTCCTATAAGTTCTTAAGTATTGCTTTTATAGGACACATACACACAGCTAAATATGTATGTACGAAATCAAATACAAATCATTACAGGGAATCCTCACTTCAATGACCATTTGTTCAGCAAACATTTGAAATTATGGCAGTGCTAAACAAATAGTAAAATTGGTCTTGCAAGTTTTAGCTACTGCAGCACCTCCGCAATCACCTACTTATCTCCCCCTCCATTTCTGCTCTTTTGACCACCCTGCATTCTGACACATACCCTTCCTCCCCCCCCCCCAGGTCACTGCTTCCCTAGCTGACTTTCAACATTTTCTTCCTCCTGCTACTAATCTGGGATCCAGGCATTGGGCAAGAATGTAGTCTGAGGATGCATGTGGCAAGCAAAGGGGGCTTATCAGGCCCAGTTGGGGAGGAGGCGGCAAAATGGGATGGTGAGGTGTGGTACTCTCTGCCACCAGATGAATCAGGTGAGGTGGCACCAGGTCCCGGGCAAAGGTGAAGGCTGTTCAGGAGGCGCTGTTTGGGATGGCAGAAGAACTGAAGGAAGTTGAGTGATGAGGACTTGGCACAGTGTGCACACTGTAGTTGTGTTGGAAGTGCTTCTGGAGACTTGGCCTGTGGTCTTCAGCAGTGAACCCAACACTAACAGAACTGACCCACAGGCCATCTGTTCATTCTTGGCCCAGTCTTCTTGCAAAGCCTCATGAAGGACCCGCATTTCGAATGTGAGGGGTTGGCAGAAATAGGCAGCAAAGTACAAAGTGGCCAAACGGGGGGCCGGGGGGGAGGGAGATTGGCAGGTGGAGTATTTGAAGTGCTGGTGAGCTTGACAAAGCAGAAGTGAGAGTTCCTTGTCTAACAATGACACAGTCCTGAACTAATGGCCATAACTGAAACTACTGGAACTGCTGTTGCTAAGTAGCATGGTCAGGTGTTATTTTTGCCTAATGACTGTTTCACTTAGTGATGGAAATTCTAGTCCCAATAACTAGACTACCCAAGGACTACCTTTAGTTATATCTGTAGCCTTCTCTTTATATGTACAAATTCCAGTTTCTCAAGTCTGTTTACTGTTGATGGTCTATTTCATTTTAACTTTTTGAGTTATCATTTATTATTGATATCACAATAATAAATGATTCACCTGTTTAGTTCTATTGCCTTGAATGTAAAGTACTGCTATGTACTGAGGTAAAGTCCTCCATCTATTGGGCCTATGAAAATCGACCTGTTTCTTCTTCCCTAAAAAAGATCCTATAAACAAGGTATAGTACCTTCAGCATGTAAGACAAAATCATAATAAATGATTTTGCAATCATATGAAGTCCAGAATAAATATATCACATTATAGCTAAGCAGTATGCATCTGTTTATGTATACCACTTAGCTACATTGTATGAATAGGCTACATTAATGTCCATAATTCACCAAATAACATTAGACATAAAATAAATAAGTTTTGTATCAAAGCTCAGAGAAACTATGTAACAGCCAAAATATCCCTTTTTGCAGGACTATATTCAAGTAAATCACACAATTAGTTAATGCCTGTTTAATTCAATCCTATGTAATCTTCCAGATATTTTGATTACAATGTCTATCATTCCTTAGTTAGCTATACTACATATCTTGAAGGCACCAGCCTTAGGAAAGCTGATCCAAGATCCCTTGCAAACTAATATACAAGTATGATGTTATCCAATTTAACTTCAAGCATCAACTAAATCAATCTTCCCTACATAGTTATCCTCTCAATTTTCTGCTGAGGGAGCTGAATGTGAATTAAAAATCAAAACACCTGGTGGATACCAAGTTAAAATAAAATTTTAACACATTTATTAATGTAATCATATTGCATGTCCAGGAAACTATTGTATTTTAAGATTAATTTTTCTGTGTGCTAAACTGGAATCCATGTACTTTAGGGTTGCTTTAAAACCCCAAATATGAACATAGAATCACAACTAGAAAATATTCAGACACAAAGAATTTGAAATATAATATTCCCATTCATTATTTTTTCAGGTTGTGCACATAGCATTTTTTTAGCAGTTTAGTAGTTTCCTATTCCTATTGTTTCAACTGAAAAAAAATTGTGAGGGCTTTTTTGGAATCCAGAAATTTAATCCAGAATGGGAAGAGGGGAGAAACAATAAATATGTGCACAAATGTCCTTATTAGAGTTGAGTCATTATATCCAAATAGATTGCAAAAGTGCTAATCTTATTTCTCTGCTGTTGCTAAAAACCAATGAATGTCTGCAATGTAAGGTTTTAACAACATTTTGGAGACTTTAATTACCAGAGTTTCTAAAAAAATGAAACATACCAGTTTTCATTAGAAATGATGTCAAAATAAAGATACCCACCTACAGTAAGTATATATCATGAATCAAAACCCATTTCTTAGGAGACCTGGTAGCACAGCAGACTAAAGCACTGTTATTAACATCAGCTGCCTGCAGTTACTGCAAGTTCAACTCTCACCAGGCTCAAGGTTAACTCAGCCTTCCATCCTTTCTAAGGTAGGTAAAATGAGGACCCAGATTGTGGGGGCAATAAACTGACTTTATATAAAATATACAAAAGTATGAAGGCTATTGCTTAACGCATTGTAAGCCGCCCTGTGTATCCGGAGAAGGGCGGCATATAAATCAAATCAATACAATAAAAATAAAATCTTGTATTAGCTTTCCAATTTAGCTGTCTACTTACTGTGGGGGAAAAAAAACCTTAATTCTGATATAAAACTACAATTTCCCCCAAAGCACCGTGATTAATTATTCCCATGCCAAGAGACTCTAATAGATGGAATTCAGTTTCTGCTTCCCCAGTCTCTCCCATATAATCCCATTTATACAAAGGCAGAACTGGTGAAAACTGGACTGTACCTTTGTAATTCTCAGAAGGGAAGATTTAAGGTAAATAATTTCTAATTTGATGATCAGAGCAAGACACATAAGACTGCTATTATTAACTGGACAATGCAACAGTCTCTTCAAAATCCACACATTTGTAAAGTGCTCAGAGGAGGAGCAGGAGCAAGAGCAGGAGTAGGAGCAGGAGAAGGCATAAGCAGAAGGTTCAGATGCTCTCTTCCCACCTATCTTTTTTTACAATGCAATGAACATGTGCTAAATACAAGGAATAATAAATAAATGCATGACCTAGGCTGGATTATTCTGATTTGGAGGTTTGTTCATATATGTGTGTGAGAGAGAGACTGTTGCCTTTTCTTGCTTTCCTTATATTCTCAATTAACTCCTTTTTATGTCTATATCTATATCTTGTATCTGGACTTGGCATCATCCATTTTAGAAGGAAATATTTAATTATTTTTGCACATGCAATATTGCTAAGTCACATAGCTAACCCTTGTGTTTCAGGATTGATGCACGGTTTGTGTTTCTGGGCTCTGCCCAGGTAAAACACTTTCCTTTTCAGTTTTCCTACAGCTGGGCTAAGGAAAGAAATCACAGGTAAGAGGACTAAGAACTTCCCAGCTGGATAGACTATGGTGTATCAGTAGTTGCAGCCTGGAAGATGGCAGCCTATTGTAATGATTTTTTTAGTGAAGAAAGAAGGGGCTTGCCAAGAAGACTTTAAATTATCTTCAGTGATGATTTACTATTGCATGGACAAAAAAGATTAAGAAGTCAGTCCTAAACTATCCATAAAAAAGTTCAGCTACTGGATTAACTAAGCTAAATCAAATATCATTGTGAAAGAATCTTTTCTAAATACAGACAAACTCTTGGGATAGATGTAATTTATTTGTTGCAATTATATAATCCCAATTTTTATTATACAAAGTCCATACATGTGACATTAATATTTATTAAAATAAAATTTTAAGTAAAAGTAATATACTAACAAGTAAGCCCTGTCCACCTTTCCCCCTCTCTTTACCGGAGTTGTTTCTACAGAGCTGTTAATAGTAATAGTAACAGTAATAGTAATTGATCTCTTTGAAGGGGGCAGAAAAACTCAGCAAAAACTCAGATTCTGAGTGGTTTTCACCAGTCTTCTTCTTCCTCTTGACAAGGATTCAAGTCCAGAACTTAAAACTGTGACTTAGATTGATATGTCATAAAGGCTGCTTCCTAAATATCCAGTTATCAACAGTTAGCTGAGTTACCTTTCTATAACTCAAGTATTGTTGAACTGCATGAACTACCTTGTTGAAATCGCTTTGTTTTCTGTCAATTAAAAAAGCAGATGACTTGATGTTTTCTCAAATCTACAATTTATTCTTCAAATAGCTGTATGACAAACAATTATTTTTGTTAACAGTCAAAAATAAATAGGCAAATAGTTCAGGATACTGAAGCAAAGTTGCTTCACTTTTGTCCCGCACTAATAAATATGACTATTAGTTGTGAAATGATTCGATAAGACCAGTACCCTAAAGAAATAAACTGTAAGTTAAGATAAAAACCTATTTCTCCCTTAAACTGGAGAGAAGGTAGGAGGGGCAATTCAGTGTCTTTCCCTCCACTCACCTGTGCTTGCCTTTATTTTCATTCCCACGAACACACTTCCCCCCTCACCCCCGCTCCGACTGCTCTGTGCTGAAGCTGCCTTTCACCATCTTGTTCTGCAAGGGGGGAAGAGAGCAAGGGAGGGGGGGCTGTTGTCCAATAGACCAAGGTAAGATGAAAGAGAAAGAGAAAAAGAATATATAGAGCATGAAAGAGATAAAGCAGCATAAGTACCACTATCAGTTTTAGAAATAAATACAGATTTTTCAGGTAAAATCTCTGCAAGTCAGCATTTGGTATTTTTGAGAATCAAGCAATATTTTTTTTTATTCAGCTAGTATTTTTATTTTGCTAAGTGCAGGATTTTCATGCCATAAAATCATGGAATTAGAATACATTATTTCAGTAAAGATTAAAATTGAAATTAAAAAAAAAAACAGATTTTAGCGATTTTGTTGAACTGACTGCACAGTCTCAAAATTTCAACACCAATCTTTAATGTACTCCCACAAATCAAACACTGAAGCTCTATTTTTTAATAACTTCCTCCTAAATATTCTGAAATGACTTTTTGCTTGCCTCAAGAACAAAATCTTTGATTTTGCTATTCAGCCACATAAAACTGGAAATAGTTTCATTTGTGAATAATTCATTTAGGACACAAACCTTAACCTTTAAATAAGAATCTTCTCCCTCTGTTACTTTGAATTATATCTACCCATTTGCATTTTAAAGCAGCAAGCCTTTTTTGCAGTAGAACATTCTTGTAAAAAGCACAAACACTTTAGCATTCCACTGGAACAAAATGGTTCCACGAGTATTTCAGTCATGAACAAAACCAGAAAAAAGTAAATATCGATATTGGGCAAAAAAACCCCAGTAACCTAGAGACAATTTCTTATTTTTTCAAACAAATTAGTGAAAATGAATGCAAGTTTCAAACTCTGATCAGATCTTTAGCATAAACAAAGACATTATAAGTTTACAAGCTACTGTATTAAGAGATAAGACATTGAATATTCTGTATAGCTTAGCAAAACACTGCAAAATTAGAAAATGTAATCTTACTGCAACAAATAATTCAAATATAGAATTATGATATAGATTTGATTTTTAAAGTACAGAGTAAAATTTTTGGAACTGCTCAGTGAAATGAAATGTATTTACGAATGGAAAGTGTTCTTTCAACAACATCAATAGCTGCTCAAGCTAAATGATAATTTCGTACCAAAAGTTTCAAAAAACCTCTATTTCATAGCATGTTACAGTATATTCTAATTTATTTTGAAATATACTAATGTTGCTTCAAAAATTCCATTCTTATTGGAAAATTATCAATTTTGTGTAACAATGGTAGTTTTATAAGAGTTAATATTATATATCAAATGGTTTTTAAATCATACACATAAGCTCTCAACTTGGCCAATTAAGATTATTCTCTCATAATATTATAGATTTCATTCACCATGACAGAAAGCTGGTCCTCAATAAATCTATTTTCTGAGATAAGGAAAAGAAATTCCAAGTATATATTTTATATTACCAAACATTATTAACCAAGCTTATCGGTTTGTTCAAAGAACAAGAAGAAAAGAAAGTAATTCGATCAAAATTCCATTTTCAAATTCTTATTGTTTAGAAAATAGTGTATATGGAGACCGAAATGTAAGTAACATTATGGAAATATACTTTTAGCAAGCATTATGAGGCAATACCGTTTAATTCTGAATCCAAGAAAAGGCAACACCAAGTGTAATTTAGTTACCTTGTGCTTGGGGCACCTCACTGAGAAATTATCTTCATTTAGTAAACAATCTAGAAGAGAAGATAACAACAAAATATCAGAGTATGCCTAAGATCAAATGGAACCAAACAATTTCACAGCCTGCATTAAGAAATCGTAAAGGAATACTTAACAATGGCATTGAATGTTTTTCTTCACCTATAAAATGAATTTATTTGCATTCATTCAAGCTAATTGTGTTAGCCAATGTGTAACTGACTAGATTGGTTCACAATTCTGAATCACAGTTTGATTTTATTTTTTGTTTGGTTATATAGTACATGAACCAACCCATAGTTTAGCTTTAATGTGCAAACCAACCATTATAGCCTATTTAAACTTTTAAAACCTTGGCTAAGTATTATGTGTGAATTCACCTCTCCCCTTTAAATATACTTCATTAGATCAAACAGAACTTTGCAGATAGATCTTTTTTCCCCTTAATGCTGTGACAGAAGGTTTTTTTTTAAGATTCAGATTCCAAGCTCAAATATGCAACAATAAAAATGAATATCCTAGGCATTCTTTTCTCAAAATACACTTTCAGTTTAAGCTTTAAAGATTTGTGTATAATTTTTTTCGCCCCACTTATGCTTTGGGCTGAGGTGAATCTAATGCCAATGGACGCAGTCCTTGCAAAACCTTACAACCTTACAGGCAATTTTCAAGGTGATTAAAAAAAAATTGCATGTGATATATCACATATAATTATGTGCTTTAATTATACCTTACTGCTGTTGGAATCTTTTGGAAAAGTTGTAAGTGAGCATAAATCTGGCGAAGAAAAAAAAACGTAACCTCTCTGATCCTGGCTCAGTTTTTCTTCAATATAATAAAATATGTGTTATATATTTGCTTTAAGCTGTATAAAGAAAGACTGCAAAAGAAAAAAAATGTAGTTTATTAAGATAAAATTTCTTTCAGTTGGTAGCTAACTTCAAAACATAATTTTAGAGATACTAAATGATTCTATAGTTTGCAGTATGGTATCGTACACATAAAGACAGTTTTCACTGAACTGGAATCTTCAAAAATATTTATTAGATTGGAAAAACAGGGGCATTTTTGCCCTCCCCTAGCCCCCAGGAGCACTCTGCAGGCCTCCCAAACCCTCTGCACGCCCCGTTTTTTGCAAAAATGAGCATAAATGGCCCGTTTTTCGCCTGTTTTTGCATAAAATGGGGTGCACAGAGGGTTTGGGTGGCCTGCAGAGTGCTCCTGGGGACCAGGGAGGGCAAAAACTTTTTTTTCTTACTTACCTCGTCAAAATCTTGGTGTGTCTTATATACCTGTGTGTCTTATAGTCCGAAAAATACAGTAATACAAAAATATAATTTAGCTCACTTTTTCATATGAAGGGGAAAGGCACATGAGATTCTCAAAGTTCTGCCTTTAAAAGTATCTAGAAGAAGCCCTATTTATGTATAAAATACTGTCATGTTTTAATCTTTGCTGTTGTAATTTCTTATATAACATACTATGTTCTTTATTTAACATACTATGTTCTTTATTTTTGTCCTTGTAAGTCATTCTGTGTCACTTTAGCAGCAAACAACTTTTAGTCTCAGTCTCTCTCTCTATCTCTCTCTTCATATCAGTAACTTCAATTTTTTTTTTTACCTGCATCAATGGCACATGGATAATGATACCGGAAGGAGCAGCCTTTGTTGTAGCAGCCTAAGGTGGCTCCTGGTTCCTGGCAATGAGAACATTTCTGGAAAAAAAAATGGAAATATAGATACTAGCTGATATAAAAATCTTTATACTTAAGCCATTATATGTAAAATTTCATCTGTTGAGTCACTAAATTCATCATATTTTTTTTCTTTAAAACATCATATCATGTGTGGATTCATCTTTGGATGAGGTAACAAGAATCTTTTAAATTACGGTGTCCCATCATTACTTTTCCCCAGGATACTCACTTAGTATATGGATTTAAAGGTAACCATTATATGGTTTACTTAAACTAAAGTTCAGGAAATATTATAATTATTACTAAACAATTATCACAAAAAAGTGTAACAATGCAGATATTTGAATTACTCATATTCCTTTATTATTGTTCAAAGAATGCTGTCTGGATACCCATCAAAATTCACAACACGGAAATTGCCTTGATTGTGGTCTTGGATGACCCATAGAGAGAATTAGGGGACTGGAACACCCTTAGTCCTCCTTGTTCTCCTAGCAACATTCAATATCACTGACCACGGTATCCTTCTAGACCATCTCTGAGGGACTGGAGTGAGGGATACTGTCCTAGAGTGGTTGTTCTTCTTTCTGAAGAGATAATTCCAGCAGAATCTTGGAATCTTAACTTCTAAGATGATAATATTTCTGCCCTCCAGAATTTCTCCCATTTGCTTATGATAAATAATTCTAGCTTGGAACTTATTTTGATCATCAGTGGGAAAGAGGCTTGTCTTTGGAGACAGAGCCTGTTCATTATGTTTTTTGTAAAGTAGTAGAGCCTTCCATTGTTACATATGAAAAAATTGATGACCCAACCTTGATAGGATGGGAATAGCAGATACATTTTCTATCCCTTTCCCCCTTTCCAGTTTGCTGTCATTCATTCAATGAAACAAAATAGTTCAAAACTATGGACCATGGTATCTTTCTAGACCAGGGGTGTCAAACTCAAGGCTCGGGTGCTGGATCCAGCCCGCAGGGTACTTAGATCTGGCCCGCGAGGCCACCCTGAAAACAGTGAAGGACTGGCCTGTGGTGCTTCTGCCAGCAAAAATATGCTCCCAAATTCTGTTTTTGGCTGCCACGGCCTCCTGCAACCCTCTGCCAGTGAAAGGAATGACATCGAGCTGGCCATGCCCACCCTGGCCATGTCCCCCCCCACCCCGAGGTCAAACACAATCCTGATGTGGCCCTCAATGAAATCGAGTTTGACACCCCTGTTCCAGACTATTTCCCAGGATAATCCACAAAACCAATTACCTGAACTCCACACAACTCAATTACACTCTCCGCACACAGTGCTTTGGGGCTCCTGTTCCTGTGCCTTACTATCATCAGCAAATACTAAATAAATAGTCATTTTTGCTAGGTGGCTCACAAAGTCATAGGAAAGCTTTCTCCCTCATACAACGTTATGGCGTCCTTCTGTAGTTTTGGATGACAAATCTAAAAGGTAGCATTGGTTGAAAGGCAGAGCCCTGTGATTCTGGAGAGATGGGAACCACAGAATATGTACTTGTTCATTGTTCCATTGATTCAAATAATATTTATCCCCTCTCTGATCAGCAGTTATCCTGATTGCTTAGATCTGACCTATGCCCAGATGCTACTTATAGATTAATTGCTATTTATTACATGGCATATGGCTAGATTTTGTGCAGGTTACATCTGCCAGACCTTGACAGTTCTCATTTCTGCTACATAGATATATTTTATGTATCTTGAATATTACCACAATTTATATAATTTTAGGCATTATAAATAACCTTGACAGATTGTTTCTTTTAAATTTATTAACATCAGGTGCAAGTAACCAAGGCTAAGTGTTGAGTTCAAAGCACTAAAATTTTATTACTTGCTACCTATACACATAATAAATAATTCAGGAGAACAAAGTTCCTGGTCTCAGTTTATTAACGAATTATTAGAAGACATTTCTAGTGCATAGCCAATAAATTTACAATTCACTAGCTTTCGTTTTGGAAATATTTCAAACATACCTATAACATAACTTTCTTCAACCTTCTCTAAATGTATTCAAAATTGCAAAGATGTTATTTGTGTTTCCTAACTTTTTATCCCAAGTTTTTTAAAAAAATGCTACCTAGACTTTGATTTAAAAAGTACAGAGATTTATATTTTCTTTGAATGGTCTGCTCAAGCTGCTACATTATTAAAATTACTTTCAACTGCCCATTCAAAAGTATTTCCTACTGAACTGCAATTCTACCTACTGTACCAAGGACAGCTCATCTGTTGCTTCTGCCAGCTTTCCTATCCTCAAATAAGTCTGCAATTTGACAGCTGTTGCTGTTTTCTATGGTTTGGTCACAACATAATAGCTTCAATCTCTCCAGTTCTGGAACCAGAGACCATCTGCTTCTTTCAATAAACTATGGGGCACAAATTTCCACACAAAGTACTTTCTGACTTTGACTGAATGCATCATTTATTAAAATAAAGCATCCTCACCTTTGTCCCATACCTAATATTCTTTATGCATCAAACAGTTCTACTTCAGAAATACCACTGATTTTAATCAGGGACAAGTATCCACTGCCTACTATATTAGATGAGTTGCATGATCTCTTCCATCAATTCCACATACTGAGATAATCTGCTAGTGTAAATACTTGCTAGTGCTAGTGTCAGTATGGAAGCAGCACCACTATTTTATTTATCTGCAAATGAAGAACACTTGTATTTATCATGGTGTCACACAGTTTGTTCCCACTACTGACAAGGTATGTTGGGCCTGGCCGCTGGACCATGGAAAAAAAAGAAGCCAAAGGCAGCTACAGAGCCATGATGCACAAAAAAATCCCTTTGTGTTACACTCTTGGGTGAGGCTGGGCTAAGCTTTCGCTGCAAGAAAAAAAAAATGCAAAAAGCAGACTCTGAGCTATTCAGCTTCTCCTGCAAAGATTTGCCTCTGGAAGTGCCTCCTGCAAAACTTCTGTTTGTGAGGCTTTGCCAGAGGCACTTTCAGGGCAAGGCTTCCCAGGAGTGCTTCCAACATGAGCTGCAGAATGTCTGCTGTGCCTTCAGAAGCCTACATCCCTCTAACTTCCTCCAGTTGTGCCACCATCCAGAACAGCACTTCCTAGACTCCAGACTTCAATTTTGCCTGGGGATCTGCTAACAGCTCTCCTGCTTTGCCCACCAATGGGGATCCCACTGTTTGTCCCACTGCTTCTTCTCTGGCTGGGCCTGGCAGGCTCCCTTTGCAGACAAAGCTATGCTGCCCTGTCATGCTTGCTGTGCACATCCCAGACCTGCACTCTTGCCAAGCATCTGGATCCTGGGCCAGCAGCAGGAGAAAGAAAAAGATGGGAAAGTTAGGTGTAAGTAGTGGGGAGGACGGCTATAACTAACCATAACCCCATAGTAAAACCACTCTCTTTAAAATGGGTAAGGTTAAAGCTGCCATGTCCTTTTTTTAAAGAATCACACAACAACCAAAGAGGACAGACATACAATCCCAGGAAAAGACACTTTTAAAGAGATGAACACTAGTTTTGCAACTTGAAGCAGCTTTTTGATAATGAATCGAAAGCACACCATAACTCTGACAGATGCAATATACGCTGTTTCCAAAGAAATATACAGTAGAGCTTTTGCTCATTCCCTTTTTTAAGATCACATGTAGTTGATAAATATTACCTACATATGATATTCCAATTCAGCTGACCCATGATCCATCTTGGAAATCTTTATGGTTCCTCAAGTCAGAAAGCAACATGCATGCATAACATAACTAGGGTCTTCCACAAGGGTTTCTCAGTCTAACATCTTAATTATTTCCTAACTACTTTTTTGTCTTTATGAAAAAAACATAGATTTTTTTATACTACCCGAGGAATCTTTTTGCCAAACAACATATTAATGGTGTATTCAATAAATTTATTTATCTATCAAATTTTAAAATCCCCATCTCCATTATAGAGGGACTCTGGATGGTACAAAATTAAATTATTCAATTTATACAATAAAAAACAATACAATACACAAAGATAATTTTAAGAAGGCAAGCACTGTTAAAAATGCATTGAAAGGCATGGGGACCCAGTTTGTGGGGGCAATAAGCTGACTTTGTATAAATATACAAAAGTATGAAGGCTATTGCTTAACGCATTGTAAGCCGCCCTGAGTCTCTGGAGAAGGGCGGCATATAAATCAAATTAAAATAAATAAAATAAATAAATGGGGAGGGTTTTCAGGGTGCTAACCAGCTCCACAACTGCGTGTTCCTCTGTCCACATTCTGTATTGGCTGAAGGATCCTTTTCAAGGGTAGCCCCATTTGGAATGCATTGCAATAGTCCAAATGGGAGACGAGCAGGGCATGAGTGACTGAATGGAAAGCTATCCTATCCAGGAAAGGATGTAACTGGCAAACAACACAAAGTTACACAATAACTTCCCAATAAAATCCAGCACTTTACATGACACCATAAAATGCCTAACCTAGTATATTTTAATTATTTTACTTTTAAGTGTTAGGCATGTATTAAATAGAATTTCGGTCAGTACAAGCCTGATTATTATTATTATTTTTACTAAACTGGCTTTTATTGCCTACTATGTGTAAAAGTTAAAAGATTAGCATCCACATTCACCAAATATGAAGTCAACAGGAAACAAAGTGAACTTCACTTATCTAGCTAGAAGATAAAATTATTTGTTAATTATTTATTAAATTTATGTGCTGTCCATCTCACGTTGCAGCAACTCTGGCCTGGCATAAACCTGAGAAATTTGTAAAACAAATACAAAGTCTAATAGAGTAGCTGCTAGACTACTCTAATTACAAAACATACAAATCTACTGGAACTTTAACTATGTTTAAACTAGTCTATGGGGACCTGGATGGGACACAACAGGCTTCAATAGAACTCTGGTAAGAATGAGTGGATATGGGTTGATGGTTGCTCTGTATTTGGGACTTTCTCATCTTTGGTCTTAGATGGGATAGCACTGCCCCAGACATACCTGGTGCATAAGCAATGGGTTCTCTTGAACTCATGACTCCTGCTCAGTGAGAAGGTGACAGTCATGGCCAGGAAGGCCTTTGCTTAACTTTGCGTTGTGTGCCAGTTATGCTCCTTCCTGGATCAAGGAACTCTCCTTTCATCACACATGCCCTGGTCATTTCCCAGATGGACTACTCAGTGGTGAAATCTAAATGTCTTTCCTACAGGTTCTGTGGGCAGGGCTTGGTGGGGTCATGTGGCTATGTAACCATGTGACTGAAAGATCAAAAGACAGAAACTCACTAAGAATGTCCTGCTGGAGCAGGGTTGGACTAGATGACCTCCAGGTCCCTTCCAGCCTTGGATTATCCTCTGAAGCTGCGTCTAGTGCCAGATTTGTAGTCCTTCCTTCCTCTCCTTTTTTTTTCTTTCTTTCCTTCCTTCCTTCCTTCCTTCCTTTCCTTCCTTCCTTTTTTCCTTTCTCTTTCTCTTTCTCTCTCTCTCTCTCTTTCTTTCAAAAACGCACCCCCCACCCCCTGTTTTTGGCCTACAACCCCCCGTTTTTGGCATAGCAGGCTTAAGGGAAGCCTGCTGGGAGCAAAAATGCACCCCCACCCCACCCCCGTAAAAAAAAAAAGTTCCGATGATTGTGTGCCACAGCTGTGATCCTTGTAGCCGTTTTTTAACTTTTTAAAAGCGTTTTTTTACTACTGGCTCGGGTGAATAGGTAGTAAAAAAATGCTTTTAAAAAAAAAGGCTCTGATGATTGTGCAGCACAGTTGTGATCGTCGGAGCTTTTTAAAAACCTTTTTTAAAGCATTTTTTTACTACCTATTCGCCCGAGCCGATAATAAAAAAAAATGCCTAAAAAGTAAAAAAAAAAAAAAAAAAAAAAAAAAGTTCTAACGATCAGCTGAGTGATGTCGGAACTTTTTGTTTTTTTACTTTTTAAAGCATTTTTAACTGTGGTCGCGCGACAGTTTCCACAATTCCTGCAGGAAACATCTTATCTAGATCCGTTCCAGTCGGGTTTCAGGTCTGGGCACAGCACGGAAACGGCATTGGTCACGTTGGTTGATGATCTCTGGAGGGCTCGGGACAGGGGTTGCTCCTCTGTTCTGGTCCTGTTAGACCTCTCAGCGGCTTTTGATACCATCGACCATGGTATCATGCTGCACCGGCTGGAAAAGTTGGGGGTGGGAGGCACCGTGTTGCGGTGGTTCTCCTCCTTTCTCTCCGATCGGTCGCAGTTTGTGTTGGCAGGGAGGCAGAGGTCGACCTTGAGGCCTCTCATCTGTGGAGTGCCGCAGGGATCGGTCCTCTCGCCCCTTTTGTTCAACATTTATGTGAAGCCACTGGGCGAGATCATCCGTGGCTTCGGGGTGAGATACCACCAGTACGCTGATGACACCCAGCTGTACATCTCCACCCCAGGCCACCCCAACGATGCCCTTGAAGTGATGTCCCAGTGCCTGGAGGCTGTGCGGATCTGGATGGGGAGGAACAGGGTCAAGCTCAACCCTTCCAAGACTGAGTGGCTGTGGCTCCCGGCATCCCGATATAGCCAGTTGACTCCATCACTGACTATTGGGGGCGAGTCTTTGGCCCCCACAGAAAGGGCTTGCAATCTGGGAGTCCTCCTGGATATGCAGCTGTCCTTGGAGGAACATCTGACGGCTGTAACCAGGGGGACCTTTTGTCAGGTTCGCCTGATTCACCAGTTGCGGCCCTTTCTTGATCGGGATTCCCTGTGCACAGTCACTCACGCCCTTGTCACCTCTCGCCTTGACTACTGCAACACTCTCTACATGGGGCTCCCCTTGAAGAGCACCCGGAGGCTCCAACTGGTCCAGAATGCAGCAGCGCTGGTAGTGATGGGAGCAACATGGTGCTCCCATGTAACACCGTTCCTGCGCGAGCTGCGCTGGCTCCCGGTGGTCTTCTGGGTGCGCTTCAAGGTGTTGGTCATCACCTTTAAAGCGCTCCATGGCATAGGGCCTAGCTATCTTCGAGACCGCCTGCTGCTACCGACGACCTCCCATCGACCCGTGCGCTCCCACAGAGAGGGCCTCCTCAGGGTGCCATCAGCCAAACAATGTAGGCTGGTGACCCCCAGGGGGAGGGCCTTCTCTGTGGGGGCACCTACCCTCTGGAACCAGCTGTCCCCAGAGATAAGGAGAATCCAAGACCTCAGCGCCTTCCGCCGTGCCCTTAAAGCCCATTTTTTCAGCAAGCCGGGCTGGCTTAAGAAGAAATTTTAAATGTTTTAATTGGTTTGTGATTTTTAATTTTGGGGCCAAATTTATATATATTTTAATTGTTTTTTAATATTTGTATTTTATGTTCTTAATTCTGGCTGTACACCACTCTGAGTCCTCAGGGAGAAGGGCGGTATATAAATTGGAAATAAACTACCGGTTCTGGCATGTACCCCTGCATGTGCAGAGGGTACAAAACATTACTACCTGGTTAAAACCAGGAAGTAACGACGACTAGGCGGTTGGGTGGAGCCTCATGTCAGGATCGCTACCAGTTCTCCAAACCAGCCGCCAGGATCGCTACCGGATCGGGCGATCCGGTCTGAACCGGGAGCATTTCACCCCTGGGACTATTGCAATATGCTCTACATGGAGTTAGCCTTGAAGAGTATGGGAGCTGAAACTGGTAGGCAGAATGCAGCAGCACAAGCTGTTTTGGATGCCCCTAGGGTGCTTGCATGTAAGATTGCTCCCACACGAGTTGCATGGATGCTAGTTTGCTTTTGGATCCATTTTAAGGTATTGGCTATTACCTTTAAAGCTCTTCATCAACCTTTCCACCTGGCTAGACAGGTAGATATGCTGCATATCAGTCAAGAAATTTCAACTGATGGGATGTAGGAAGTGGGCCTTCTTAGCTGCTACCCTTGCTCTCTGGAACACCTTAGCCCCAGAAATGAGACAAGCCCCCATTCTTTTGGCTTTTCAGAAGACTGTTAAGACCTGGCTTTACCAATGAGCATAGAGGATCTAAGAGTAAGATGCAATCTGGGCAATGGCTGGTGACTTGAGGACATTCATGCTGCCTTATTAACCTTTTTAGCCTTTTGAATTTTTTACTCTTCTCATTCTTTAAGTGCTGTCTAGGGAGAAGCAGTGGCTTTTCCAAGAATAATAAATTAGAATAAGAGGGGGGGGGGAGGGAGGGAGAAAAAAAGGCAGAGAGAAAGAAAGAGGGAACTAAAGCTGAGGTGAAAAAGGCAACACATATTGTGGGTGTTAAGAGTGCCTGCACTTCAATTAAGTGATTCCAGCAATAGGAAACTTGATAGATCAGCCTATCAAAGATGTACTTCAGCATAGGGACAGATGCAGGCTCAGGATCAGAACCAAAACCATCACCAAGTCTTATGAACTGGCTGATGAAGGAGCCAGAGGGCCCCAGAGATAGTAAAGAAAGCAGAGGCAAGCAATGCACTAAGAACTAGAAAGCATCAACTGCAGCAACCAGCGATGGCAACTGTTCAGCAGATAAGATCCTCACACAGTAACACCCAAGCCAGGCCACATTAATGATACCTCAGTTGAATCTTTCATCGCTCTATGGAATATTGGAATGGATCAGTGGTGGGTTGCCCCTGGTTCAGACTGGTTCACAAGAACCGGTAGTAAAACCGGCAGAAGGCCCCACCCACTACCCCAATGTCATCATTGGTGATCTGCACATGTGCAGAAGCTTCTATACGTACGCAGAAGCAAGGTGCATGCGTGATCCCATTCCGAACCAGTAGTAAAGTTAAGTAGAACCCACCCCTGGAATGGATGATATGTTGGGGAAATGTAAACCCTGATAGTCCAGAGGAGGAAGAAGGCAACCTTGCTCGGCTTCGGGAAAGGTGGGAAACCTACCAGAAGTTCATCAAACAAGCTACTATTTATTCATAATCCTTTTCAAGCACACACAAAAAAAGAATGAGGCACCATAAAGGCATGAGTGAAAATACCATATGACATAGAAATGGCACCCAACCTGGCAGGAACAGAGAGAAGGGAGGAAAGAGCCAATCACGCTTGGGATCCTCAGCCTTCAACACACTATGTGATGAGGAGGAATCCCCATATCCTGTAAGCAAATGAAGGAGAGAGTTATATAAAGCATCCAAGGCTTATACTTTGTGGAATTTTGAAGAAAAGGAAATCATCTTCAAAGGACTGCCCAAGCTACACATTCACATCAGAAAAAGTCCAATGCTGACTTTTTCCTAATGATACTTAACTTTTTCCTAATGATACTTAACTTTTTCCTAATGATACTTAACGGATCAAATGCTACCAACACCTAGCACTACTGAACCAGGGGTGAAATGTAAAAATGTTTGCTACCGGTTCTGTGGGCGTGGCTTGGTGGTCATGTGACCGGGTGGGCGAGGCCAACTTGACGTCACTCATTGTTAGAGCCAGGCGCTGCACATTTTGAAGCACATTCTGCCCTTCTGAAGCCCCCAACGTTTTTAGTTTCCCTCCGCCACCCAAGCGAACATTGGAGCCTTCTCTTGCAGAAGCAGAATCCAGGCACAGAAATGGAAAAACGAGGGGGAGAATGGGGAGGAGAAAGTGTAAGAAGACGTTTCCTTAGATCGCTGACGCTGCCAATAATTAGTTTGGCAGCGATCTAAGGAAATGTCTTCCAGCTCTTCAAAATCGACTTTAAGAGCGCCGAGAAGCTGACAGCAAAAGTAGTGGCAGCGGGGGCGACAGGGGCATGTGTGTGTGTGTGTGTGTATGTCCCTCTGCAAGGACTTGGAGGCAGACACCGCCCCTTTGAGGAAAAGAGGAGGCAGCAAAGCCCTGGCTGTCACCTGGGAGAGGAGGACCGCAGAGGGACACACACAGATGCCCTTGTCACCCCCGCTGCCACTACTTTTGCTGTCGGCTTCTCAGCGCTGTTAAAGTCAATCTTGAAGAGTTGGAAGACATTTCCTTAGATCGCTGACGCTCCAATGAGTTTGGAGGCAAGGAAGCATGGCAGGGCTGTGGACCATGGACCGGTTTGGGGACATGGCCAGCCAGCAATTGCTATCAGTTCAGCGAACTAGCCCAAATCTCCGCTACCGGTTCTCCTGAACTGGTCCGAACCGGTAGCATTTCACCCCTGTACTGAACCAGTAGCAATATTGATTTTCAAATCAGTTGCCCCAAAGACAGAAATGAAGTAATTGCAAATCCAATGCAGCATACAACAGAAAGAGTTCTAAAAGCAGTACTCAAAAGAAGTAGCCCTGAGAATTGGAGACAGAATTGCAGGTATCTCATATATTATTGCCTGATGCAAAATCATAATGCAAAACAGCAGCAACAACAATAAAACTTTAAATTAATATTTTTCTTTTGCTATTTGATTAAAGCCATACTATTACATGCCTCAGAGCTGGTTTGGTGTAATAGTTAAGATATCGGGCTAGAAACCAGGAGACCATGAGTTCTAGTTTCACTTTAGGCACATGGGTGATCATGTGGGTGATCATGGGCCAGTCACTTTCTCTCAGTTTTAGGAAAAGGACAATAGCAAATCACTTCTGAAGGACCTTGCCAAGAAAACTGTAGGGACTTGTCCAGGTAGTCTTCAAGAATTTGATATGACAGAAGAAGAAGAAAATATTATATGCTTAAATGAATGTCTAAGTGAATGCTTAAACAATCAAATAATTCCCATGGATTAAAAAACACTTTCAATAATATATGAGAAAACATGACAACAGTCTTCATTTGACTATTAACATACAATTGTATCAGTGTAAAAGTTTTAGACACAAAATTTACCAGGTTTTGTGCAAAGTAAATATGTAAAAAAATAAATATTAGCGTTTTTAGAAATTTGTTTATATGGAGAATGCACAATAACAGGATTTTTTCAATGAGCCCACAAGTCCAGCAATGTTTTTCAATATGAATGAGCTGGCTTCCTTCTGTGGTATTCTCCAACTTTTATAGTTTGACTAATTTGTGGAAATTCAAAGTTTCCTGATAATGCAAATATAAATGTAGTTGCAGCTACTTTTTAAATTTAATTATTTGTCTTTATGAGTAACTTCTGACTTTGAACTACTTACATCATTTTTCATAGCATTCTGCTTTTCTCCTCAACTTTGTCCTGTACTGACAACAGTGAAAATACTGAAAATAGTAATCATCTAAATTCCACTGTACCAACCCATTTCTGAAAGGATAGAACTATTAGTGTTCAGATACATAGTAGTAGTTATATTAATTTCTCAACCTTTGTATTGTCCTAGGAGAAATAGTAATGACAATTCAATTTTCCAATATGAATTTAACACTACATTTCTATTAGTAAGTATGAATCTTATCACAATTAAAGATATCAAGCAGTAGTCCTTTGGCTATACTGTCATGAACACACATTCCATAATTATTAATATTACACTTTTAGTACTGATTTACATTCATACATGAGTGAAAAGAAAAGAGCAATCATTGTTAGACTTTATATTTAATGAAATGAGGCTGACTCCATCCATGCTGATTTTCTAGACATCCTTCAAAATTTGGTTATGCCAACAGATCTGGGTAACCCAGGGGACTGGTGAGATACTGAGGTAGTTGCATTGTTATTAACAATCTGGTCTTTGTCTAATATTTCTCTTATAACCTTGACCATCCGTCAACTGCAAAAGGCAGCTTTACTTGGAACAGCTTACATCCTGCAATGATATCTTTAATATCGTCAAAAATCATCTATCTACCCAGGTCCTTGGGAAGGACTCAATAGGTGGATAAAAATGCCAAATCCAATCTAAACAGCCAGCTGACTGTGCAATGAACCATAATAATAATTATAATTTTGCATATATAGTTTTTAGCCATATTGTACATCACTTTGTGTCACTTGTTTTGTAAGAATGGTGGCCATATAAAATTGATGAATAAATAAATTTAAAATAACAAAAATGTATAATTAAGTAAGAAGTGCACACTCAAAAGCAAACCAGCAAATACACAGTAAATCTAATTTTTCCAGCCAAAGAAAGAAAAAATGTCTCAGTATGAATGGAAGAAACTACGTACAGTCCAGAATAGCAATCTCCTAAAATGTCTTAAAATGCGCAATGAAAATCTCTTTACTTCTAAAGCATAAACTATTAGACAAGCTAAGAAACAGCTACAGCACAATAGCCTCCCATTCACCTTCTATAGCAAACAACATCTTGACAGCACAAGAGTTCAAAAGTCCTTGCAAGTTTGTCTTTATTACCTCAAGATGTCAGAACTCATTTGCATTATCTGATTTTTAAATATATTCTCTCTTCCACCCTGGCTATTATCTGGATAGATCTAGAATCTGGAAAAAAAAGTGTTTGTACAAGAAAGAAAGCTAACAAAATCTATCTTTTGCAGATCAATGAATGTTTGGGATTTTAAAAACCCAACCCTCTGGAGAAGAAAAGATAAAGCATGTGGCTGTATACACACAGACTCACAAAGTCACCCAAGCCAAGCTTAATTTCAAGTAATGAAAAATGCAAAATTACCCTCAAATGACAGGATTAAATAGAAACTAGTTGAACTAAATCCTTTGATAATCTAAAGGTATCTTCCGGCAAATAATTTGCTTTTCTTTATTTTTAGATCTTATCTAAACTTTATCTTATCTAAACTTTATCTTATAAAATACATTTCTTTCACAATTTTACCATTTGAAAAAAAAAGTCTGAGAAATAATGAAGAAGTTTTTAATATGCCAACAACAAATGCCTCTTTGTAGTATCAGATTATTAAGACCAGTTAAGTGACTCCCATTAACTAAACTTGGCTGATCTAAACTAAGCAGGACCAGTTCTGGTTATTATTAAGATGTGAGACCACCAAGAATTTACAGAGTTGCAAGGTAGACTAGAAATATATTTCAATGGCAATCATATCTATACTTTTTTGAGGAGTACAGGTAATCCTCGACTTACAACAGTTCATTTAGTGACTATTCAAAGCTACAATGACACTGAAAAAAGCAAGGAAGGCAAGGAAGGTCATAAAATGGGGCAAAACTCACTTGTCTCATTTAGCAACAGAAATGTTGGGCTCAATTGTGGTTGTAAGATGAGGATTACCTGTACACTACCACGTGCTCATATCATTATTATTACAAAAATGCAATGTGACCAAAAGGAAATGTTATCTTTTACAAGCATTAAGCCCAGCAATATAATTTGTTTAAGGAAATGTATAGCCTAATAGGAATACCATAATCACAGCATAAAATGGTTCTATGAATTTTAAGCCAAAATAATTCTGAATAATGTAAAATTATGAGATTGGCTCATATAAACAATCCATAAAATTACAGTGGCACCAATATGTTTAAAGGTAAAGGTTCCCCTGGCACATATGTGCTAATCGTTCCCGACTCTAGGGAAACACCAATATGTTTAAGACATGGCAAAAGAAGAGAATTAGAATGTAATAAATATCATGATAGTTGTAAAAGACACATTTGATTGTTTATATATAGTACTCACCATCTCTTTAGCTATTTCCACAGCTTCTTGCAGCCCATAAAGCCTGCCACTGACTAGGTAAATTCCATTGGCCCAGAGAATACAGCCCTCATGGACCCAAAATTCATTGCTATCAAGAGGTAGTTCAGGAATTTGTAGCTCCAACTCAGGACCACCTTCAGAAGTAGGTATGGGGGGTTTAGAGTCTGAAGAAGGATTTTCACCAACACTGCCACCCTCAGTGGTTGCTTTTTTACAAGCGGTGCCTCTTGAAAGTGACCGAGAAGTCCCAGCACAGTCCTCAGAGCGATGTCGTCTTTTAAAACGTGGGTGGGCAGCCAGGCTTCTCTGTTCTTTTTGCTCTTGCTCCTCTTCTTCTTCCTCTGTGTCAGTCTTGGAACCATTAGACAGACTTTTATGTCGTACTTTGATCTTGTTTTGCATCTCTGTGGACTTCTTAGGAGGGGGGTTCTTAGGCAGTGTGGCTGCATAATCTTGCGGGTAGAAAGGTCCAAAGAGATCACCCATATTGCGGTAGCTGGCCCATTTGCCACAAAGGCAACAGACAAGATGGCCCATAACAGACGACTCTGTTACAACAGGACCTTGTAGCATAAAAGAGGAAGTAGGCAGTACTTTACTCTCAACATTGCTAGGTGGTGGCGTTGATGACCTCTGTCCTTTTCGACCCCTCATCAATTTATTCTGCTCTTCTTCTTCTGCATTAATTATTGTGCATACAGCACCTAGCTCACATTTGTTTACCACATGAATGTATGGGAAAAAAGATTTATTCCTAGTATCAGTTTTATCAAGAGACTGAATAGCATATTTTAGTTTGATTTCTGGTTCTTGAGGCTCCACAATGGGAGCAGCTCGTCTTGGTTTCCGCTTTCGTGGTTGTGCTGTACTTTTCCTCCTCTCCCTTCGCTGTCTCTTAGGTTTTGGTTCACTGTCTACTGCCTCCTCTGATAGCTGCACTGCTTCTGGCACCAATGGAAGCGGTAATTGTTGCTGCTTCTTTTGTTTGTTTACACTACCGATAGGTCTTCCCTTCTTCTTACCAGAAGGGAAATATCCCTTTGGAGGAAAGGGATCTGACTTGGGTGTCATAATGATACCTCCATCTTTTTCTTCTGGCTTTACACTTGTTTCAGGAGCCAAAATATTGGTTGCCGGAATTGATTTTGATTCAGAAAAATTTACAGATCCATCTATTCTTACTTGCCCAACAGATTTCTGCGAAGATGCTGGAATCAAGACAGGCACTGAACTGTCCTTGCCAACAGTGACATGTTCAGAAACCTCTTTTTTCACAATCTCATCTCCATCATCACGCCAATCTTCAGAAGATATTGTCCGAGAAATTTCATTGGTCAGTACTTGATTTTCTCGATCTAACACTTCTACTTTTATATTTTCTTCTCCTAATTCATGATTGGCCACATTCCCACTGTCTGGGCGGCCACTCTTCAGAGACAGAATGTCATCAAGAGTGACTGCATCTGCACCAGCCTCAGCACAATTTGAAGATGCACTCCTCCTAACACTGGGAGAGGTGATTTTTTGAACAATAGCTTCCAACTTTAATCCCCGACCCTTTCGTGGGGGAAGAATTTTTGTTTTAGCTGGGCTTGTGATGGAAACACCAGAACAGTTTCTATTATCAGGACTTGGAAGATTCTTAGATGATTCTCCTTTTGAGAATGATCTGCCAACATCTTGGTTTTGAGAGGAATGGGCATAAGAATTGAGAGTTTTATCAACTCCATCCTTTGATGAAGGGAGTATGCGTCCTTTGTCATCAATCCCACTGGTTTTCATTTCCTGCAACTGCCTTTTGCTTGGAATAGGAGAAATGAATGAGCGGACTCGCCTTCTCATTATTAAAGGATTTTGAGGAGATTGATCTTCTTGGCCAGGAATTCTTACCATGGCATTGGCAGATTTAAGTACATCACCAACATCATCACGCCTATGTGTATCACTATTTTGTGAAATAAATCTCTTCTGACTTGTTGTCCCTAGAGAGCCACTGTTCTTTCCAGGGGTTAACTGACGGGAAAGATCCCAACCTGATTCATGTTGCTGAATCTTTTGATTCATGTGTTTAATTTCCACACACTTATTCTGAAGAGTGCTTTCACCCCCCAACAGACAACGGCTGGTTTCTTGGCACCCCACGTCATGGTAAGAACCAGAATGGAGATATATCATTCCCTCCTTGTCATTTTTTAAAGGACTCCTTACTCTATCTAAGAATTGTTGCTGTCTTGGGCTCTTTCTAGCCGTTTCCTGCCTATGCTGAGCTGCAGCAATCACACCCTGAGCAGAGCTGCTACTCCAATCTTTATAATCCTCTTGTTGTTGATGGTATAGCTGTCTTTTATAGTGATACTGGGAATTCAGTCCTTGATTAGGATCACCATAAACGTGGGATCGGGAATTACCATGATATGCTGAAGCCAAAGATGAACTTTCAGAATTTGAAGAGAAAGAAGTATGTAAGGAACTCCGATTGACCCTGTCAGAAAGCACCATATGTGGATTCATCTGGTGAAGATCTGTCCCCGGACCTCTGTTTCTTCCAGGTGACATCTTTAACTTATCTGCCAGATCATGAAATTGAGAGGGAGATTTACCTCTCATTCCTTCCCGGCTGCTTCCTATTCTGCTAGGTCCTCGTCTCATCTGTGTTGTTCGGCTATCCTGTTGTAGCAGATAGTCTGATGCAGAATCAAGTGTTGCAGCTCCAGGGCTAGCATTCCCTCGGAAAGATTCATGTTTAAAACTGGCATGGTGACAATGATCTCCTGATTTTTTGTTGTTGATGTTGGCAGAGGTCTTAGGTTCAAAATCCTCTTCTTTAATCTGCCCACTGTGAGACTTTAGTTTGGCTTCTATGGCTACGAGGCCACCAGGGAGGATGACTGACTGATTTAAACCAGAAGTCAGACGGTCACTTCTTCCACTCCTGCCATCAGTACTCATATGCCCTCCAGAATGTGGCCCAGAATCTCTAGCAATCTGCCTCAAAGGTGATATATCACAAATAACTGATCTTCTCTCAGAGACTCCTCCAGCTTCATGAGCCGTAGACTCTAAGTCAAACTTTCTAGGTATAGGATAATCTACCAAATTTATCTGTTTCATCTCAGCTGTACTGCCACTTAATTTTCTATCCCAGTGTCCCCAGTGTGAACCTTCCATAAGAGATCCAATACTTTTATTTAAAAGGCCTCTGTTACTTAGTTCATTTGTTTGATTAACCAGAACATTGGGTCTCATGCTACTTTCTAAGTTTCCACTGATTCCATGCTGATCTTGGGCATTTCTAGAATACCTCCTATCAGGATGATGGTGATAGCCTTGCAGAACCTCCTGCAATAGACTAGGAAATTTTTCATTCCTGCCCTTTCGCTCACTATGCACTGAAAACTCCCCTTTATCCTGACCTGAAGGATATTGTGAAAAGGTACCAGAAGTTCTTTGCATATTAACCCCAATACTATCTTTGAAGCTGTACCTCAAACTACCAGGGGATTTAGAAGGCTCTGTTCTGCTTGAAAAACTAGAGCTAATAGCAGCATGACCAGGTGGATTGTTTCCATCTTCATTATGATTAGTGCTGCTGTCCCCAGTTCTGCTTCCTTTATTTCCGCCTTGTGACTCTTGCTGAGCTCCTACAAGACTAGTCTCTTTCACTGCAGAGGCAGAAGGCAATGCTTGAGCACTTGTAGAAGTATCATCTTGTTGAGATTTATCCTGTCCACTTGATTTTTCCACTCTTCCTGACATAGCTTCTCTGGAGACTATCACGCCAACTGTCTTTTCATTGATCTTTGGGGGGACCTCCACAGAAATCAAGGCTTCTTTTCCATCAGGAGGGGAGGCTGCTTCTTCCTCAATTGCAGAGCTGGTAGTGATTTTTGCAGGTTCATTTTGAGATAGCGGTGCTGGTGATGACTGAGATTTCTCTAAATTACCCCCCTTATAAGTGGTGTCAGAACTGGTGCTCTGACCACTCAATTGTCTCACCCTTTCTCCTTGATCTTCTGAACTACTGGAACAGCCACCATCAATGGACTCTGCTAATGGAGACTTAAGCTGTTCTTCTGCTTGAGAGGAACCTTCTGAGTTTGTGCAGCTCTCTGGTTTTTTTGATGATTTTTTGGAGCTTTTCTTTTGAGGCACCAAAGCATCTGAGAGTAACATGTGCTGAACTGTATTGGGAAGATTAGCTACTTGACTACTCAGGGCACTTAAACTGCTTAGTCCTGGATCTGTAAGTCTTTTTTCTTGCAAGCCTTCAAGCCCAAATCCTTTGAATCCTGCACCCTGAGCACTGGGGCTTGGCATCATGGATGGTGTTGGACTAAGCTGAGGCATCATTTGTAAAATGCGGTTTCTAGATGCTACTGGAATGTTGCTTTGTCCACATTGAAGATTCTCACCACTTGGCATGAGAGGAGATGGTGTGGAACTGCAGCTTGGAGACTGAACCACAGAGGCAGCTGGTGACGGGTTAGATATAGGACTAAAATTCTGATGGAACTGCATGGGTGATCTCACAGGGACCTCAGCTTGATTGTACTGCCCCACTTGACTTTGAAGAGACAGTTTGGAAGCAGTATTTGAATACTGCATTACATGTTGCGAAGGAGTCTGTTGTTGTTGTTGTTGTTGTTGTTGTTGTTGTGACTGTTGTCCCTGTCCTTGTGCCTGTTGACTCCCTTGGGTCAACTTTGACTGCTCAAAGTTTTTCATTGGCTGTGTCTGAAAGCTGTAATTTGACTGAGTCCCATAAGCTTGTGCACTTGAACCAACAGCATGTCCTTCATACTGTGAACCAGCATTCACAGTATAATTACCATCATAGTTCTGTCCAGATTGACCAAACCGTTGAGGAGAAGGAAATGAAGAAGAGGAAGAAACAGGAGGCTGATAGTGCTGACTATACTGACCCATTCTTAATGGATAGCTAGAAGTAGATGAAGGCAGATTTGAAGGGCGCTGAATTGACTGCAAATGAGGTGTGTTAGAGGCAGATTGGTTAGAGGCCTGTGGTAAAGGCTGATGAGATTGATAGAGCTGTTGCCTCATTTGCTGCACTTGTTGCTGTTGTTGGCTAGATGTTGGCTGCTGGTATTGAGCAGTGCCAGGGGAGAAAGGACCAGTATAGTCCTGCTGATAATGTGTTACTCCACTAAGTGACGAGTGTTGTGTTTGAAACTGGTTCACGTGACTTTCACTTCCATACTGACTCCCAAAGCTGCTGCCTTGGGGTGGTCCATAGCTTTGTACTGGTCCAGAAGGCCTACGCTGAGGAAGCTGTTGCCCTCCTCCTGCTGCAGGATCCTTGCTGGAAGCCATATAATAGAATTCTCCTGCTTCTTTTCTGAAACCTTGATAACTCTGATGTCCAGAGCTTTCACTACCCATAGATGCAGAGTTTCCTGTTGCTTCACGCCGTCCACTAGTGCTGCCACCTCCTCCAAAGCTCTGAAACATCTGAGCTTGCTGGCGAGTGCTAAATTCCTCTAGCCGGGATGCACCATGTACTTCCTGTGGGTAGTTCTGTTGGTTTCCGTGGTAACTGCTCTGCTCCCGAAAGGACTGCATGCTGTTCAGCTGCGTATTGACAGCTTAACAGCCTGCCTGAAAAAGAAAAAAGATAAATAAATGAGCAAACCAGTTCACATCCCCCAAGTCACAGAAATATACATATTATCAACTAACTGACTTAGTATTGTTTTCCCCTCAGGAAACTAAGAGCATGAATTTCTGCTATGGAAACAGAATAGGATGACAATGACTATATTTTGTAAGAATATTTTGGAAGATTGTTTTTATTAGTTACTTTCCACCTATACCACGTTAGAGCTGCTGTGACAGATATCAGAATGACTCCAGCCCCAACAGCAATTCTATACTGCTTACAATAATATCTCACAGCAGAGGATATTTGAACTAGAGAAACTTTGAAATAGTTTTAAAATATTTATCTGATTTGAATACACAAGTACCTATGGTGTGAAAAATACAGAATGTACATCAATATTTATCAAGAAGCAAATACCATCTTTTATGAAGTGACTTACAGCTCCAGAAAAATTATCACCAGGTTGAGCATAACTTAAAATTACAAGTGAGACGTCATCAATGGTGCTTTTGGATTTTATGAAAGATTCTTATATTCCCAGTTTTCCACTGTCCCAAAATTCAAATAATAATATCACATAAACAGAAATATTAATATTTGTACACATCCATGCACCTAGCAGAGTTAAAAATCTAAATATAAAAGGTGGAGCACATAAACCAAATTTCAATTTAAGCAAAACAAATTTAATGTAAAATAGCTGAATACTTTCAAAATGCTTCCCTATGACTCTATAAATATTTAATTCAGGTTATGTTTATCTTCAAATATAGGAATACAATCTGATTTAAGCATATGTTCATCAAAAGCTATAATTTGTTCTAAGTCACTAAACAATTAAAATTGTTCTAAGACCTGCTAGCGAAATCAAATCAAATATGTAACTGAATAACCAATTAATTTACTTGCTCAACAATCTTTAGGGACTAGAACTTGACCAAAAGTTCTGGATGACCAGTAGCAAAATGAATGAATTTGGTTACAATAGCAATAGATGCTCCACTGGTAGATTGGAAAAATCAAGTTACAAGACTCTGGGAAAAGCTATGCTTTGCTTCCATTCAGACTTATGAGCCATGGTGGCACAGTGGTTAGAGTGCAGTACTGCAGGCTACTTTGGCTGACTGCCAGCTGCCTGCAATTTGGCAGTTCAAATTTCACCAGGCTCAAGGTTGACTCAGCCTTCCATCCTTCTGAGGTGAGTAAAATGAGAACCCAAATTGTAAAGCTCTGTAAAACTTGACAAGTGTAAGTGCTATTGCTATTTAAGAAGCTGCATAAAATATGCCACATCTATTTTATATAGTTCAAGGGTTCTGGTCTAAACCCAGTTTCTAAACAAATTAAAGTTAAAAATGAATTAAATTACATTATGAGAAATAGAAGAACCCAACAACATCTTCTACCCATAATAACATTCTACCTTTTTTTTAATCTTATACGTTCAAAATGAATATTCAAGATGGCTTTCAATTTAAAATATATCAAATTCATTTACAGGTGATCCTCATTTAACAACCATTCATTCAGCAACTGTTCAAATTTATGACAGTGATGAACAAGTGGTATTTATGACTGGTCCTTGTACTTGCATTGCATGTAATCATGTGATCACGATCTGGGAACCTGACTCACAATTATGTTGCAGCATCCTGTGGTCACATGATCAGATGTTTGCTGACTTTCTACAAGCAAAGTAAGGCAAGCTGCCAAGAAGTCGTGGTCATATGACATCTTTGTTTAACTACCTGTAGTGATTCACTTCACAACAACTTGAAGTGAAGTTGACAGAATTTCCATTGGTAAATGGTGCGATCATTGATGTTGCATTTTATCATCCTATTGCTTACCAATAGAAATTCCAGTTCCAATTACCTTGTTTAAGTGTTTTATTGTTGGAATAATATATTTGAATTGTTATAAGCAGCTAAAGCTAGAATTAAACACTAGAACAGTGATCCTCAACCTTTTGGACCTCAGGGACCACCAAGTTCATAATTTTAAATCCCACAGACCACTAATACGAATCCAGTGCGCCGCTTGCTGAAGCGCCTGGACTCTCAGTGACGGGATGGAGTCCTTCAGGCACTCTCCCTTCTCTCTTTCTGTCTCTCTCTCTCCCTTTCTCTTTTTGATTCTGTTTCTTTCTTTCTCTGTCTTTCATTCGGTCTCTTTCTCTCTTTTTCATTCTGTCTCTTTCTCTCTCTCATTCTCTTTCTCTCTCTCTCTCTGATTCTCTGTTTCTCTCTCTTTCATTCTTTCTCATTCTGTCTCTCATTCTTTCTTTCTCTTTCATTCTGTCTCTTTATTTCATTCTCTCTTTCATTCTCTTTCTCTCTCCACCTCTAATTCTTTCTTTCATTCTGTCTCTTTCTCTCTTTAATTCTGTCTTTCTTTCATTCTCTCTCCCCCCTTTCTCTCATTCTCTCTTTCTCTCTCCCCCCTCTTTCTGTCTGTCTCATCTCTCTTTCCCCTTTTTCTCTGATCTCTCTCCCCCTTTCTCTCTCTCTTTTCCACGCTTTCTCTCTCTTTCTCTCATTCACTTTCTCTCTCTCATCTCATGGGTCAGCCAGTGTCTTGGGGCTGAGAGGAAGTCAAGCATCTCCCCGAGAAACAGAGGTGCACAGAGCACCAACAAGGGCCGGAAGAAACGCCAGCAAGAGACAAAGCTTCGCTCCCGCTCTGGAATACGGAGAGAATCTCCATCCCCCGCCCTTCCCTTGCCAGGTGATGAGTGACTGGGAAGGGAGGGCAAGGAGTGGGAGACAACCACTGGTGGGTTCAGCCGACAGGAAGCTACAGCAGGGGGAAGAAACAACCCGGGGTTCCCGCCACCCGTTGCTTTGGCCCACCTGCACCACCACTCAACCTTGCACCATTATCTCATTCCGGCTGGTGAGGACTGCGCTGCAAAGTTGCAAGTTGCATGAATCTCCCTCTACAGCTGAGATTTACAGCCCCACCATGCCTGGCCAGTCCCATATTCCAGAGCTCTAGTCACAGGACTGACTATTGCTCATCCCAGAGCAGCTCCTCCACCCAGGTGCATCGTGGACCACAAAATTTTCTCACGGATTACCAGTGGAAGGATAATATGGACTTTAACAAATAAACTAATAATAACAAATAATACTTCCCAAAGTTACAACAGACTGCATAATTTTATTTTAAAAATTAGCACTGAGAAGATAAAAGCAACAAGACTGCTTAAGGTTTTAATATTTGTAATCAGGCACTACACAGATCATATTTTTCACAAGTAAAAAATATGAACCCTAAACATCACTACTACTCCCCCTCACACATACACACACACTGATGTAGTTCATCCAAAGCAACTAGTAGCTGCTATTGACTTTTTTTCGTTACTGCTTTAAATGGTGATATTCTTGCAGTTACTACTGTTTATTGAAATGTCAATTTAATATGGCTGCTTTTATCACTGTTGCCACTGGTTAGAAAAACACTTTTTACCATTCTCCCAATAGTCTATAATCAGTGACACTGTTTTCCCTGAAGGAATAAAAAGGTGGAAAAGAAGATGCAGGAAGGAGAGCAATAATAAAGGTGAGATTAAAAAAAAATAAACAAACTTGAGAAAGCAAAAGAAAGAAAAAAGAAGAAAAAAAAGCGGAAAACAGGGACTAGAAGGAACTGATTATAATTGGTGAAGAAAAATCAGAAAAGTACACTTTAGCTTTTAGGGAAATCTCACTAGCTTACCTCACATACTATGACAAATCAGAATATGAGAGTTAGTGCAATGTGTAAACTGCAACACCAAGCCAGAAAAGAAAGGGACAACAAAAATAAATTACACATGTAGATAAATGAGTAATTCCACATCAATACATTGGCCAATTTTGATTTTAAAAATGCTTCATCCCCTAAACTGGAAGGTTTATCCGCTGTAATATTTCTTTATGCAACTAATTGCAAATACCTCAATAATCTTAACTAGCCGCAGCAAAAATAATTTTCTTGCCTTGTCTATTGCTGTATAGAGGAATAACTATAAATGATAAAAAAAACCAAAGGTCATTTCCTTTATTAAGAGGCCTTTCAGTCACACATGGCTAATTAATAGATACACATGGAAGATACTATATTTTTAAAAACATGTAAGATGGGGTGAAATCTAAAATTTGTTACTACTGGTTCTATGGGCGTGGCTTGGTGGGGGAGATATAATGTGACTGGGTAGGCGTGGCCAACTTTTTTTTTTTACTTTTAAAAGCATTTTTTTCTACAACCTTAAGAGGTTGCAGAAAAAAAAGCTTTTAAAAGCCTCTGTCGATTAAGCAACTCAGCTGGGATCGCCAGAAGCTTTTAAAGGCATTTTTTCCCCCCTACAACCTCTTCGGCCGGAAAGGTTGCAGAAAAAAATGCTTTTAGAAGCCTCTGACAATCCCAGCTGAGCCATGCAATCATCAGAGGCTTTTTTTAAAACTACTTTTAAAAGCATTTTTTCAGCTGAAGAGGTTGTAGAAAAAACGCTTTTAAAAGTAAAAAAAACAGCCTCTGATGATCAGGCGGCTCAGCTGGGCATGGGGGGGGGGCGCAGGGATTTTTGCTACCGGTTCTCTGAACCACCCGTCGCCATCACTACCTGATCAGACGATCCAGTCCAAACTGGGAGCATTTCACCCCTGATGTAATACCTCTTTTATTATTATTCAAATTCCTGGAATGCACAACTAAACCTGCTCTAGAGCCCAAATATCTGACTACTCAAGTATAAATTTTAACATTATCTATCTGTCATATGTTTGCTAAAACTAACAGTTTCCAGGAACTTAGTTGTTATTTGTCATGAAAAAAACTTTAGGAATTAAATTTCTTGATTTGTAAGTATATATATTATTTTTTAAGAATCCCAAAATATTCCTGGGATAGATAGTTTTCTTCCCTGAAATTATCTATCTGCAACATAACTATCTGGATAGGGTTAGGGTTAGGGAAGCAAATAAAATCTAACAAATAAAATTTTCCTCCCCCCCCCCCGATCCTTCCTCTTCCTCAATTTTAAATGATAGAGAAAATGGGGGGAAATCGAAATACACCAAACCAAGAAATAAACTAGTATACTAAATGGTAAAAATCCTAGTCCCCATAAAAGATTCAATTTCAAACCTCCAGCAAAAAAGGTAAAATTGAATATGCAAAAGTAGAAAATACTGTGTTATTAGTGTACTACAATTTCAAGTTCATTTTTGAACAACACTTATTGCAATATCATAATTTAATGAAATTTAATAAAAATTAGATGATACCCTTTTAGCAGTACTTGCACCCTATAATATTAAACAACTACTCTGTAATATTGACCATACTGACTTCTATTGTTTGGGATGATCCATTCTCAAAATATAAGTTTATGTCATCATTCTCATACCATTTCATATCTCTCCAATAGCACTGTTTTGGACATATCATGTCAGCAAACAGATTTAGCGCATCATCTACATATGCAAAAGAAAAAACCCTCCATAGTAGAAAAACAGCAATAAATAATTGTAACTGGTAAAAAAACTGAACAAAAATAAACATCAAGGTATTTATTTTACAGTAAATTTCATCCTTAAGATAAATTACTTATTAAAATCTCCATCATGTTGCTGCTCTTACACCCACACACGTGTGTATATGTGTGAATGTGGAATAATTCAATACATTAACATCTTTAACATTAAAAGATTTCTCTAGAAATCTAGTTACATACATTAATATGTTATTTCAAAAAGATGTCAATGACTTACAAGACCAAATCATATGAGTCAATGACTCATATTTTTTACACTGACAACCAAGAAAATCACATGGCAATTCTTTGGGGTGTAGACTCGAAATAAAAACCTTTGATGAATCAATTTTAAACTTAAATCCACTGAAACCAATTTAATTATTTTTAAGGGCAGCAATTACTATATAATATTCAATTCTTTAAAACAGAAACTGTAAATGCTGTTATATCAACTCTGGAATTATTCTTTAGTTTTTGATAGAAATATAATATGGATTAAGTTTTAGACATCGATTCCATCCAAAACAAAAGCACTTCAGGTTTCTTGGAAGCACCCAAAACTTCTGGTCCATATTGAGCAGACAAAACATGCCTGAGTTAATTATGTGCCACTGTTGTGAAGTAAGTAGGCCAAATTTTACTGGGAATGTTGCAAATATGAAATCCAAGTTTCCCATTCCTTCACATACAGGTAGTCCTCAACCGTCCAAAGTTAAGAGACTCAGAAAGAATGTTTTACCACCTGACTGTCATAAATCATCACACACCTATCATATGACTGCACTTCAGATGCTTGGTAATTGCCTTACATTTACAACCGGTTGCTAAGTGACCTATGATTATCAGAAAGTCAATGGGGAAGCCAGAAGGGAAGGTTGCAAACAGAGAGAATGAAGGGGAGCTGAAATCCCTTGGTGATCTCCAGGAGCCAAAATCAAGATTTCAGCTCCATTCCTGCAGTCCCATGAAGGATTTCCCTTCCGTGCATGGAGGAAATCCTTTGATGGGCTGAAGAATGTTGAGAGTGAAAGGGCTGTCTGCCAGGAGGATTTCAGATTCACATGAAACTGAAATCCTCCCAACAAGCAGCCTTTCACTCCATCCACTTAACAATCTGAGAGATTGCTTAAAAACTGCAACTGGGAGTTCTGCGATTAAGGTCATTGTGCGAAGCACTTACATGGGTATCTCATTAATAACCACGTCCCTCAATAACTGAGATTCCAGTCCCAACTGTGGTCATAAGTCAAATACTACCTATAACAATAAAAATAATTTACAGACTACACAGTTATGTAGTAACTAAAACATCAGAGAAAATATCTTAAAAGTACTGTAATGAACAAAAGTGATCTGATAAACAAGAGTTCACACTGTACGGGTAAAATACAGAAATATGTATTATTATGCAGATGAAAAATTACAAATATAAAATATTCAGCAACATATATTTTCTAAGAAAATTTAAGAGGTGGCTATGAACTAACCTCAGAGACCCAGTCTGGCATAGTGATTAGGGCTGCAGGCTAGAAATCAGGAGACCAGGAGTTTTAGTTCTGCCATAGGCACAAAGCCAGCTGAGAGTGACCTTTACCCAGTCATTCTCTCTCAGCCCTAGGAAGCAAGCAATGGCAAACTATTTCTGAAACCTTGCCAAGAAAATTGCAGGGATTTGTCCAAGCAGTCAGCAGGAATCAACAAGTCAAAGCACACCTATGCACAAAAACAGAATCAACCTCACGTTAAGGCCAGCTAACTGACCATATTTTTTAAATTGCTTTAATTTTAAATTGCTAAATTATGGGTTTTTAATATGGGTGTTTTAACTGTGGGCCAAATTAATTTAATTGGTTTTTAATATTGTTTTAATTTTTGTATTTTCTGTATTTTATCTGCTGGCTGTTCACCACCCTGAGTCCTTCGGGAAAAGGGCGGTATACAAATATAATAAATAATAATAATAATAACTGCAGCAAATATGAATTTTATCATTTTCTACATATACTTTGAACAGCAACAGTTTCACTACAATTATTTCTCAGCCTCCTCTGTATGAAGTCTCTAGTTTTAAGCTAGGTTCTTAGCCTCTCAGTGATGATAGCAACAATATTTCTGATAGGAACAGACTTTCCATAACAGTGTGGTCAAAATGCATAACTAATATTGCCACTGGGAATCAAGGTGGGTTATAGCTACTATATGAACTGATTCTTAGTCCTGCTCTCTCTGCTAATTCTTTATCTAGAACAAAGACAAATCTTAATAGGTTTCAGCTAGACTTTGTTCTAGATAAAGAAACTAGGCATAGGCAACGTGGAAGTAATGGTGGAAGTAATGGATACTTCTCAATGTGGAAAAAGAGTAAACTACTGATAATGATAGTGATTTATCCCCCACCCCTCAGGAGGCCACCCTCCTAGGTCACCAAGAGTTCTGTAATGTCTGCCTCCTTTACAAATTGCTTCTGGACCTTAGTGGATTCACAGACTTTCTTACTTAGATGGAAAACGTGAATCATATTATGGTATATTGTTTAGGTTACTCAAAATCCAAAAAGGAAAGAAAAAGTAATTTTTGGAAAATACTATGTGCTACAGGAGAGAACAGGAATTTGGCAGATGATGTGACTAAATGAAAAAGTGCCAAGCAAACTGCTGAAGACATCATCGTGCAAGATCAAGTAAACAGTTCCACAAAAACTGCAGCATTATATACAAAATACATGGCATGTATAGTAATATTCTGGTTTTCATTAAGAAATTCAAGTTCAATTATGGCAAAAAAAAACCTGCAGAAAAAACAATTGCTATCAAACTGCTTCCCATTGAGGATCTGTATACTGCATGAGTCAAAAAGAGGCTGTGAAAATATCTACAAACCCGTCACATCCTGGACATAAATTGTTTCAACTTCTACCCTCAAAACGATACTAGAGCACTGCACACCAGAACTAGACACAAGGACAGTTTTTTCCCCCGAATGCCATCACTCTGCTTAACAATTCCCACAACACTGTCAAATAATTTACTAAGACTGTATTATTATTATTCTCTTCCTTACTAGTATCTATCTCTTTCCACTTATTACTATAACTATGTTTCTTGTATCTTTCAATTTATATTGTTTTTGTTTCCTAGTACAATTTGATAAGCTTATTAGTAACCTTGACTATCACTAAGTGTTGAATCTTTTTATTCTTGATAAATGCATTTTATTCTCCTTATGTACACTGAGAGCATATACACCAAAGATAAATTCCTTGTGTGTTCAATCACACTTGGCCAATAAAGAATTCTAACACAGCTTTATGGCTGAACAGAAACTGAAGCCACACTTTGCTTATGATAGTTTGCCATTGTGAATTATGTTCTCAATTATATAACTACAGTATCTACAATTGAAGTGTCATATTACTTCACCAAAGAGAGTATATATTTTAAATAAATTATAAAGTGGAATAATAATAATAATAATAACAGCCATGATGGTGCAGTGGTTAGAATGCAGTGTTGCAGGCTAATTTTACTGACTGCCAGCAGTTCGATCCTCACCGGCTCAAGGTTGTCTCATCCTTCCAAGGTTGGTAAAATGAGGACCCAGATTGTTGGGGGCAATATGCTGACTCTGTAAACCACTTAGAGAGGCTGTAAAACACTATGAAGCAGTATATAAGCCTAAGTGCTACTGCTATTAAATCTCATAAAAAACTGCTTACACATATATCTACCACCTAAAAGCTACTTTACCATTCATGAAAACTCATCCATCCATATCTCTATATTTTCTGTTGTATCGACACTAAATCATTAAATCTTTGACATGACTCCACTCATCTTGTGCAGATGGATGGTAGTGTCAAAAATCATGGGATATATTATTAATTCAAACATTGCAGATCGGTGTGGAAAAAAACACACACCAGATCTATGGTTGTAATGGTTAAAGCTAGGCAACTAAATGTGAGGGGTAAACTATTTTTGAAGTTAGTATTTTTAAATAATAACTAGTAAATGCCATTATAAAAACATCCACAAATATTTTTTATAGAAGTACATACAAGTGCTTAACTTACAACTGGTGCATAAGACTAGGGCTACTGCCTTAGGGGGAAAAAATATTAGGAAAAGTAATGAGACTCAACTACTGAAAGAAATGCTCTTTTACTATTCTTCCTCCCACATCAAACCTTTGAATCTCTTCATTATACTTTCCTCTCAGACCCCTTTCTTCTTCTCGAGATGTACGTACGCCTAAGGAACCAAGCACGGAAGTATGACAGGGAACTGAAAGGTCTGTAAAGGAACTCCCGAGGGGCGGATTTAGCTGAAATAAAGGACTTTCGGCCGCCTCCCCACTTCCGATCCACTCTAGTAGCCCGCGTTCCTGGTCCAGGCATCTCCACAGGTTGGGGGAAGGAGACCCAGATGCTGCGGCCCAGAAACTGCCTGGCACCGTCTCCTTCTCCCACCCCGCCCCTTCCATCAAGGCCCGCAGGACGGCTTTAAACGTATGGAAGTCATTACCCAAGCCTCGTTTTCCTCCCCGCTCCCCCCCACAGAGGGGAGCGCGGAGTGGACAAGATTTTGTTTCAGTGGCGCGTGGGGCAGCAGGAATCTGCTTCTGTCCGGAAGCGGCTCCGCAGTAACAGACCGAAGATTTGTCTCTCCATTCTCCCCTCACAGAGACACACACGCAGGAAATAACACAGGGTCAGCTGACAAAGCCGGGCCAATGACGAAGGGGCGAGAGAGCGCGCGCAAAAGGGAGGAGTACAAGACAGCGGGCGATGCGGGTGGAGTGTGCGTGCGTGCGTCCCTCAAAGGCGCACAAAAAAAATGAGCAGCAGGCACCGCCCTCTAGATCAAGTATTTAAAGAGGCAGCGCCCGTTAAAAGAGGACCTCGGTCGGTAATGAGAAAGCAAGTTTACGGTACACTAGTGGTTGATTGTGAGGAAACGCTGTGAAAACGGCATTTTGTCGCCTCTATGGACACATTAACGGCGTAATGCGTTTCATTTTCCATTCAGCGCAGAATTACTTGAAAGCAAAACTTTGAACTACGGCTTTGGAGAATGAAACTGCAAGTATGGATTGCAATTATATGGCTGAAATTGCTACTTCCCGTTCAGTAACTTCAGGCCACCAAGAAATTGTGAACAGAACACTAAAATGTGTGGTTCACCCAACCTATATTTGGAGCCGCAGGAAGGTAAACTTTGGAATCTGTTGGATGTCCTCAGAAGTGGCCAAATAAGGTATTACAGTATTCTTTTGCTAAGTCCAACATATATGCAAATATGGAAGATAACACTGGACAGTTACACTGAAAAAGGCTGGTGTAGAAATGGACATGGTCCTGGAGGCCACTTATATTTCTAAGTTTCTATTATGCAAACATTTATTGTGAACATTAGTTATTCTTGATATATCAAGTGTACTGTCTTCCCCATGATCTAAACTTAGAACTTTGTTCATAATGGTAGCTTTTCAATTGGAAAGTTGATGTACAAGTTGTAGGGGATCTGTATTAAGAATATATGATACAGTAGCTAAAAATGCAAAAGAATCAGGTAACATCTTTTTGGCAAATAAGAGTATATAGAGTTAGTCCTTGACTGAGGACCATAATGGAGTCTGGACTTTCCATTGTAAGTCATGATGGTCATAAGTTGGGGCACCCATGTGACTGACCTGATTTTACAACCTGTTTTGTAATAGTACTTAACGCTACAGTGGTAAAGAGATTGTGCCAATCATTAAATGAACACCATGGTCATTAAGTCAGTCAATGCATTCCTATGAGCATTTTTTGCTGGAAATGTAAATTGTCACATGACCATGAAATGCATCAATTGGCTGTAAAAGAGCCAGTTGCTAAGCATCCAAAGTGCAGTCATGTGACTGCACATGGGGTTGTGTCTCTCTGTTGGCACTCCAGAACTGGGTCAGAAGTACCTTCTGAGGGTCCGCTATAATCTCAAACCATAGTTAAGTGATTGGTCATTAAGTGACAACTATCTATATTACAGTACCTATGATAAAAATACATTTTGTTGAAATTCTATTTTGAAACTATTTTGAGAAGATACTGAGGAATTTTACTGAGACAAAGCCAGCCTTTCATTCTCTCCACTGTTTAAGCAAGGACTGCAGAAAACATTCTACCATCAGAATCTTTATTCCAATTTTTATATTTGTATCCTAATCCTAGAATTATTCAGAGTAGTAAACTTTATAGGACTTGATCTCATGGTATACTGCATATGTTATACAGCAAGGATGTCAAACTTGCGATGACATGTCACGTAAAGTAGTGCGACTTTCCCTCCTTCGCTAAACTGGGGGTGGGCATGGCCAGCACGTGACACATCCAGCCCACGGGCTACAAGTTTGACACTCCTGTTATAATGTCTTTTGTTTAAACAGCACAAATGGAAAAACAGGCCTAACTTAAATTCTCAAGTTATTTGGTTTGCTAACAACTTAGTTCATATAATACATTCCCCAAAATATGTACTAAGACCAGGATAAATATGATTATACAGAATAATGATTACATTAGCATAATTGATCCAAATATCTCCAAAAGAAGAATAAAATCAGAATTTCCTTAAGAATAGAAGGACCAGTAATATCTGTGTAGGCCCTGTTCATGAATTTGGATCACTAAATAACAACAATATGGGGATCAAGACCTAAAAGGCTAATCGCAGCCTAGTACCTGTATTGCATCATGTGTGGAGTAAATTATAGTAAATATGCTGCTGAAGGGTGTTTTTGTTTTTTTTTTTGCAAGTTTTAGAACTGGATAAATTCTTTGAGTTTTGTTTTAGGAATTTGTTTCAGGCATTTTTTTTATGTTTCCAGGAATGTATATGAGTAAGTTTAGCTTGAAGTAAAACTGCAAGTCATTTATAACTTCATTGTCAGACTGTGAGGGTTATAAAACAATAAAATATTATTTTACCTAGTGGTCTTAGCAATTTCATACAAAGGAGAGGTGTATCACGACACACTATACTTTACACTTTGTAACTGGGATAATGTGCAGAAGGGATGATGCTCCATTCTTTTCCATTCTAATTTCCTTTCTTCTTAAATCACATGATTTGTATCGGGGTAACAAATATCACTAGATATTGGCTATCCTTGAACAACAACAAAAAAAGCACAAGTTGAAATGAGAAGCTTTCTCTTCTCCAACAGATTCCAGAATAGCAATAATTTTTCCAGCCAAGATTTATAGTTAGCTGGCAAAAACTGTCCCCAGCATGGCAGAAGAGGGCAGCAACTCAATAAATCTCCATTATCTAAATCATTAGAAGCATCCCTAGTTGGCAGTATAGAAAAATGCTACTATTGTGGCTACCTCGTCTTTTTATATTGCCTCTTTCAAAGGTGTGCTCAATTACAGAACGTTTTATGGAAATATTTTTATGCAAACATTGCTTTGGAGATTTAATTTTTTTTTTAAAAAAAGCAAAAGTAATCAAGTTGTGGTTACCTTAAATATAATTTTAGAGCAGAGTACCTCCATCAGGAAGATTGGGGAAAAGGTTTTGTCAATCTGTGACAAGAAAATAAACAAACTGAGCAGCAGCTCACACTAGCTTATGACTTAATAAACTTGGTTAGTCTTAAAGTTGCTACCAGACTTCATGTTTATTTCAGTGAGGAACATGGAAAAGAAGAAATTATCTCTTGTAAGTGAGAAATTCATAGCAGCTGAACAATCAGCTTTCTCTGAAATCATACCAGAATTGAATAGCAACCCACAAACACTAGTAGTATTCTAAATTTTAAAAAATCAAGTGACATTGGAACAACTGTTTAAAGCAAAAGATATTTTGTAATAATATTTCCATTCACATCTGCAATAAATTATTCTATTTATTTTAAAAAGCTATATGCCAATCATTTTTAATAATGACCTAGGCAACCTACAAACACATACAATACAAATTATTAAAAATTCTAAAGGTATGAATAAAATGAATACAGGTAGTCCTCGACTTACAACAGTTCATTTAGTGACTGTTCAAAAGTTACAACAACACGGAAAAAAGTGATTTATGACCATTTTTCACACTTAAGACCATTGCAGCATCCTCATGGTCACATAATCAAAATTCAGATGCTTGGCAGCTGGTTCATATTTATGACGGTTGCAGTGTCCTGAGGTCATGTGATCAGTTTTTGTGATCTTCTGACAAGCAAAGTCAACAGGGAAGCCAAATTCACTTAATAGCCGTGTGACTAACTTAACAATTGCAATGATTGCAATGATGAGTGGCAAGAAAAGTCGTAAAATGGGCAAAAGGCACTTAACAAATGTTTCACTTAGCAACATAAATTTTGGGTTCAACTGTGGTGGTAAGTCAAGGACTACCTGTACTTTCAGGCTTCTGCTAAACTGTAACAAGGGTAGATACTGCCTTGTTCCATAATCAGGGCCTGTAACAAAAGGGAAGTTACTGATGTTCAGTGCATTTTTCTCTCTCTCTATATATATTTACTCATTTAGTTTATAGAGTGAATGTAAGCCCATGTTAAATGCCAGACTCTGGGCAGCTAACAATGATTTAAAATGAAACATTGTATTTTACAATAAATCAATAAATAACATACATGGCAATCCAGATAAAAAAAAACACCCAACACATGATTAACACATGATAAGCACTTAACTACACATTTGGGACACCAGAGCCTTATGAAAGGCCAGAAGGATCAGAGCAAGTGTAAACTCTGGGGGAACTGATGTTTCAGATGGAAGGTGCTATGTAAAAAAAAAAAAGGCTCTTTTCCAGGGTCCCATATTCATCCTATACTTCCCCCCCCCCCCCCGTTACTTTGATAATTTAAATGTGAATTATATAAATTGGGCAAGAATTGAACCATTCATGTGGGATTTAAGCCAGTGGTTCAGAGATACAACTAATGTTGTCAACCGATTATGGGAGAAAACACAACCAGTTTCTTTTAAGAGCAATTTGAGCGGTTGATTCACAAACTGAAATGTTTTACAGCATGAAAATATGGATTAACAACAACATCAGATAAAATAATAGTAGCAGGATTCTCTAATGGAGCTCTTTCCATTATTTAAAGCCAATCTATTATTAGATTTTAAAAGCTTTTGTTAGTCTGCCTTATAAAATACACTGTTTGACAGTATAGTAGTAGTATCTCATAACTTGAACTTGCTATTTGGAAATTGCTGTATAATTATATTCTGAAGGATTATCTGATCACTTTGATGCATTTGGAATATATAATAAAGGAAGTGTTTTTATTACTGATATTTAAAGTTCTGCTTCAAGATTGGACATTTTACAGGCAATATTTGAAGGGCACAAACTATATATGTTCCAGTAACAAAAGCCTACTGTAGTTGTTTAGTTGCCTTTTAGCACGAGCCTGAATTTTAGTTAGTACATGATCAAATATAGCATCCACATGGGGCAATTCCGTTTATAAACTAGGATTTTAATTCAAAATTCTTACCTATGTGTCACACCAAAAGTAAGAACATAAATTTTGCCCAACTCCTGAATCTGGGTAGCTCAAAACGCACTAAATAATATTTAAAAAATAAGAGAAACAACAGCCAATAAACCAGATTCAAGACAAAAGAAAAGAAGAGCAAAATGGCAAACTCCAAAACATCTTACCAACAACTTAACATCCATCAAAGGAGCACCAACCATCCTAGACGAAGGTCTGGGAGAACAGTTAGGTTAGAAGGGGCCCCTGCCTTATTTTTAGGATAGTAAAAGTGAAGGATTGGGGGGAGGTATCTTCAGACTTGTAACATTTTTAACATAACCTTACAATAAAGATAGAGCTAGTATTCCTGGTGATGCTCTTTATAAGGCTAAAATCAGTTCTGAGAGCAGAGGTATCACATAAACATACAAAGCATGCCCATAACTGCCTGCCTGGACCAGTTGAAGCTTCCAAATGGTCTCCAAGGTCAACCTAATGTAGTATGCATTACAATAGCTGAGCCATTGATTTCACCCATCAGTTTAATGTTGATGTTGAATAGAAGGGGACAGAGTTGAATTCCATTGAGGACCTGTATACTGCACGAGTCAAAAAGTGGCTGTGAAAATATTTATAGACCACTCGCATCCTGGACATAAACTGTTTCAATTCCTACCCTCAAAACGAGGCTATAGAGCACTGTACACCAGAACAACTAGACACAAGAACAGTTTTTTCCCGAATGCCATCACTCTGCTAAACAAATAATTCCCTCAACACTGTCAAACTATTTACTAAGTCTGCACTACTATTAATGTTCTCATCGTTCCCACCACCCATCTCCTTCCGCTTATGACTGTATGACTGTAATTTGTTGCTTGTATCATTTCTACCCTATGACTATCATTAAGTGTTGTACCTTATGATTCTTGATGAACGTATCTTTTCTTTTATGTACACTGAGAGCATATGCACCAAGACAAATTCCTTGTGTGTCCAATCACACTTGGCCAATAAAACATTCTCTTCTCTTCTCTTCTCTTCTCTTCTCTTCTCTTCTCTTCTCTTCTCTTCTCTTCTATTCTATTCTATTCTATTCTATTCTATTCTATTCTAATTCTAATAGATTCCGTTGGGCAGCAAACAAAAATGGCGGCTCCGCAGTGAACCCCGAGCTTAGGGAGGCGATGTTCGACATTTTCAGGGGTGTCGGGGATCAGTTAACCATCTTTTGACTCCCTCCCAGCGAGCCGAGGTGTTGCCAGCTCGATAGAGCCATGGATGGAGCCCAAGGAACAGCTGACTGTCGGGGAGGAGATTAGAGGACGGCGGCAGTACCTGGAGGCTTGGCTGCAAAGACGCCCCTGTTGTTGGTGGAGAAGAGGGCAGCATTACAAATGTTAGGATCCCTCAGTTTTTGAAGGATCTGGACACTCCCCCCCTTTTTTTCTGAAGCATGGAAGGGGCTTAATGGGCTGAATGGCCTGAAGATCAAGCTTATGGGGAAGGAACTGAGAATTGTCAGCTGGGGGATGACAGTTGGTCTCTTCCTTAACTGTTCCCCCCCTTATTAGGCTTAGGCCTAATAGGGCCACTCAGCATAAATTTACAACTTTTGATTGATCTGCAGCCTTATTTGACCATTATTTGACCATCTTGTCCTCCCTGGGTTACCCGGATTATTCGATTATTCAACCATTTATTCCATCCTATGACTACACCTTGCTTTTTTCTGAACTAAGCCTCGGCCATCGCTGGTGTGAGAACAGGAGGAGGCACAGACACCGAGAGTCTTGGACTATGGTGGGACGGACCATCTCTCATTTGACCTTATGACTCTGGTTTGGGTCACCTTGAAAGGGCGGCCTTTGAGACTTTTTTCCCCACCATTGAATAGACTTATTATAATCACAAGACTTCCCATCGTCATGATAGGATGATGATGTCCCGATGTTCTGATGTTTTTAGCATATTGTCTTCTCTTTAACATCTTTTCCTCCCTTATTTAATCTACCTGTTTTTACCATCTCTAACACCCTTTAATAGAAAATGATCCTTCATCACTCTCAGCTCATTACTATTCTTTAATGTATTCAACTGCGGAGCTCCTTGCACTACGAGACTCCCCCCTCTCGCAGGTTTAGCCCTCTCAACTATCGAGGGCTGCCCTTGATGACAGGTTTTGGAACCCTGAGAGATGGTACGCTAAAAAATGGAAACTCTGAGGTTTTTTAAATAGATTTTTAGATCCAATTTTAAGGGAATCTGGGAGGAGGGTGGTTTTTAATAATAAAAATGAGACTGGGGGGGGTCTCTTAAGGATCAGCAGCCATGCCATTTTGACAGTCCCAGCGAGTTGGGGAGGTTGGGAGTCGTAGGAGATGCTCGGAGGAGGGTGGGACAAGCTATACCTATGATGGTGGGAAGGGGCAGAAGAAATCGAAGTAGGGGTGGGGAGCATCACACCAGATGCATTCGGATGGTGACTTGCTCCCATACCTCCTGATCACCCTGCTTTCCTGGGGATATGAGAGCGAAGGACCCTGGTTTCCGTCTATGTGAATGCCAGGTCCGTGATGAATAAGGCTCTCCTCATACGAGATCTTATTGATGAGGAGGGTGCGGACCTGGCCTGTATCACGGAGATCTGGTTGGGGCAAGAGGGGGGAATCCCTCTCTCTGATTTATGCCCCTCAGGCTTTCGTGTCCTGCACCAGCCCCGACACCAGGGAAGGGGCGGAGGGGTGGCATTAGTTGTTAGAGAAAGTCTGAGTCTTAGGGAGGTCACTGTCCCTCAGATAGGCGGATGTGAGTCTCTTCTATTGAAGTGGGACCCTGGAGTTCAGTCGGGCTTGTTGTTCACATACCTATCTCCCAGCTATGTTGCCACAGCCCTGCCCGCACTGCTCGATGTCTTTTCTGAGGTGGCACTTGAACTCCCCAGCCTTTTAGTTGTGGGAGATTTTAATCTGCCTTTGATTGGTGAGTCATCTGAGACAGTCCGGAAGTTCATGGCCTCTATGGCATCCATGGACCTGACTCAGGTTATTCAGGGCCCAACTCATAGGGGAGGACACACACTAGACCTGGTTTTTCTCTCTGGCAGTGGATAAATGGTCATGATAAGGGGGGACTTTCCATCACTTCCCTGTCATGGACTGACCATTCCCTCCTTAGACTAGACTTTCAATCTGCGCCTGATGGACCCAGAAAGGTTCTTGAAGGAGCTTGGGACATTCCCCACCTCTCAATCCTGCAATTCAGCTGAGGTGGCATCCTGGGAACGGGTGGCTACCGACGCCTTGGACAGAATCGCACCTTTGCGGCCTCTAACCCGACGCAGATCCCGGATTGCTCCTTGGTTTTCCATGGAGCTCCGGGAAATGAAACATCGGAAAAGACGCTTAGAGGAGAGTTGGAGGTCCTCCCGATCTGAATCTGACCGAACACAGTTAAGAACCCATATTAGGTCTTATCTAGTGGCGATGGAAGCGGCGAAACGTCACTACTTCGCCGCCCTCATTGCATCTGCAGAAAACCGCCCAGTGGCCCTGTTTCGTGTGACCCGTTCCCTCCTCAATCAGGGAGTAAGGGAAGACCCTTTGCAGGCAGAGCTGAGGATTTTGTACAGTTTCTGCATGATAAAATCGCTCAGATCCGGATCGGATTGGACTCTGACTGGGCAGAATCCAATCGGGAGACTAGGGTGGGTCTTGAGAATAATATCTAGATTGAGTTTGACTCTGTTTCTGTCAAGGAAGTGGACAGGATTGTGGACAAACTTAGTTCCTCCACTTGCTTATTGGACCCTTGTCCCTCCTGGTTGGTTTCGGCTGCCAGAGAGGTGACTAGAGACTGGATCCAGGCAATTGTCAATGCTTCGTTGAGAGAGGGGAACTTCCCCGCCTCTCTTAAGGAGGCGGTGGTTCGACCTCTCCTCAAGAAGCCTTCCCTGGATCCAGACTCACTTAATAACTATCGTCCCATCTCCAACCTTCGCTTCATCGCGAAGATTGTTGAGACTGTAGTGGCTCAACAGCTCCCGCAATTCCTGGAGGAAACAGAATACCTTGACCCATACCAATCAGGCTTCCGACATGGTCACAGCACGGAAACGGCATTGGTCGTTCTGGTGAATGATCTTTGGCGGGCTTGGGATGGGGGTTGTTCCTCCATCCTGGTCCAACTTGACCTCTCAGCGGCTTTTGATACCATTGACCATGGTATCCTAGTGCAGCGACTTGTGGGGTTAGGGGTGGGAGGCACTGTCTTACAGTGGTTTTCCTCCTACCTCTCGGGTCGCTTTCAGTTTGTATGGGCGGGAGGGCAGAGATCCACCCCGAGGCCCCTTAATTGTGGGGTGCCTCAGGGGTCGGTTTTCTCCCCCCTGCTCTTTAACATCTATATGAAGCCACTGGGTGAGATCATTCGTGGCTTTGGGGTGAGATATCATCAATATGCTGATGATACCCAATTATACATCTCCACCCCAGACCACCCCAGAGATGCCCTTTCCGTGATGTCCCATTGCCTGGAGGAGGTGCGGGCCTGGATGGGCAGAAACAGACTCAAATTCAATCCCTCTAAGACTGAGTGGCTGTGCCGGCATCTCAGGTTTCAGAGGCTCCATCACTTTTGATAGATGGGGAAAAACTTGCACCCATTGATAGGGCTCGCAACTTGGGTGTCCTCCTGGATGCTTGGCTATCCCTAGAAGACCATCTAACGGCTGTGACCAGGGGGGCCTTCGCACAGGTTCCCCTGGTGCGCCAGTTGCGCCCTTTCCTGGACCAAGATGACCTTCGCACAGTCATTCATGCCCTGGTTACTTCCCGCTTGGATTACTGCAATTCCCTCTACATGGGCCTGCCCCTGAGATGCACCCGGAGACTCCAGCTGATCCAGAATGCAGCTGCACGGGTTGTTATGGGAGCCCCTCGTTACTCCCATATAACACCCCTCCTGCGTGAGCTGCACTGGTTACCAGTGGTTCTCCGGGTCTGCTTCAAGGTGCTAGTCCTCACCTATAAGGCCCTTCATGACTTAGGTCCGGGATATTTGCATGACTTTCTCTTGCCTGCCGCTCACCGTCCTGTTCGCTCACATAGGGCCGCTCTCCTCAGGGTTCCGACGGCGAGCCAATGTCACCTTGCTGTGCCCAGGGGTAGGGCGTTCTCTGTGGGTGCTCCCACCCTCTGGAATGAATTACCTACTGAGCTCCGGATGGCTCCTGATCTCCGCTCCTTCCGTCGGGACTTGAAGACTTGGCTTTTCAAACAAATAGGCTGAGACTGATAGGCTTTATTATTTACTACTAATTAATTATTTGGATTAAATTATGATTTTATTGTACTTGTTTCTTAACTTGTGTTCACTGCCCTGAGTCCTTTGGGAGAATGGCGGCATATAAATACATGTAATAAATAAATAAATAAATAATTCTAATTCTAATTCTATTCTATGGCACCACACAGAGAAGGGGGATAGGGAATAACCTTTCCCCAAACCAATACAACTGGAACTGGCCCTGAAAGAACTCAACCACTGTAAAACACTGCCTCCCATTCCCAACTCCAGAAGCTGGTCCAGATGGATACCATGGTTGATGGTAAGAAAAGCAAAAGCCACTGAGATCAAGATGCACCACCTCCATCCTGACTCCACCACAGCTTATCTACAAGCAAAACCAAGACTTATTTGTACTAAATACTTGCCGGAAATGGGCCCGGGTAATCTGCTACCTCCAACATTCTCTGTAGTGCACTCCAATTACTTTCTCAACAATGTTCCCCAAAAGGAGAAGATTGAACACAGGGCAGTAGTTACTTAAAACGGTTGGGTCCAACGACAGCGTCTTGACAAGAGACATTATTCTCTTGTCTCTTTTTGGCTCTCTTTATGGCTGAAGGCACAATTCCCCCCCACCCCCCAACACACACACATTGCAGTTACCACAGTATGGAATCAAATATAGATTAACTCCCTGGACACTTTTGCAAATCAGATTTCAAAAGTCATAAGTCATTTTTTTCAGTGCTGTTGTAACTTAGAATGGTCACTAAATGAACTGTTGTAAGTCAAGGACTATCTGTAATGGTTAGATAACTGGGGAAAGAGAAAAGTTTTCTAAATAGACCTCAGAGCTTTATGACTTCAGTGCTCAAGTTCAGCCTCCAGAATTCCTCCAAATGTTAATTTTTAATCAACTGTTACTTAGAGAACAAATTAATCATTGTAATTTTAATTAATTTCTTTGGCTTAGTCCAGTGATGGTTAACCTTTTTGGTGCTGACTGCCCAAAGCACTCGCATGTGCGCGATTGCACGCACGTGTGCCCGAACCCCCAAAATGCAATGCGAGCGACCCCCACGCATGTGCCCCACCCTCCATGCCCCGTTTTGGCTTCTAGGTTAGTGCAGGAAGTTTTCCAGGCCCAAAATGGGGTGCAGGGGGGCTGTGCGAGCCTCCCCCCACACCCTATTTTAGGCCTGGAAAGCCTCCTGCACCAACCTGCCCCCCCCGCGCATGCATGGCAGAGACCCGAAGACCAACTGGCTGGCGGGAGGCGCCACACATGTGTGGTGGAGCTGGACTGGGGCGACAGCTGGCGTGCCCACAGAGGGGGCTCTGCGTGCCATCTATGGCATGTGTGCCATAGGTTCGCCATCACGGGTTTAGTCCATACATTTTCTAATATGACTTATGGAATTTCACTCAAATGTCACATTTAGTGGATTCTCCACTCCACTAAAAAAAAAACCAGGCTGCTTAGGGAAATGTTGCAAATGTACTTTCTCCCCCTCAGAATTAACAAATAAAAAACATTTCAGAGCCTGCATAACAATTTCTGAAAGTTCCTCACCTCAAAAATAATATCAACATGATTTTGATTTTTCAGCTACAATAGTTGGGGAAAAAAGCGTTCAAAAGGAATTTTAGAGCTGAGGCTCTTTTTTTTTTCTTTAACTGGAATATCAAAACCTCAGGAAATCAATAGATCTGTCAATCAAGAAGTCTTATTTTTGCATGTGTACATTAGAAGTAGTGTGTGTGTGTGTGAGAGAGAGAGTGCATACAGATATGAATATTGCTAAGGAGAATGAAAATTGGAAAAATATGTGGGGCATACATGCATATATGTATGTATAATGAAGGAAAGAGAAGGGACTCTAACAAACAGGGTTTCAGGAGAAGCATATTTTAGGAAGAAGAAAGAAAAAAACAGAATAGCATTCTGATTCAGTCTTTTCTGCTTTGTATTTCAAATCAACTGTTCTGATCATCCAGGCAAACTGGGGAGGGGAGAAATGCTGCTGTTTGACATAAGTATGACAATCATCTATTTTTGTGGCAGAACTAGGAGTGTCAGTCTTTCAAGAGATCAATCGTCCTATTAAATTTAATAAATGCTGCCATCTAGAGATCATTCAGATTAATTTTCTGCAGTCAAGCCTTGTATGCACACAGACGAAGTTCAACAATAGCAGTCCTGAACAACACATACAGACACACACTCACACATACTAAGTCAAAAGCATATTGCAACTCAAGTGGAAAGGGAGACCGGCCACTTGCTCATATTAAGACACACTAAAGCTACAATCCCACTCTTCTGGAAACGTATTTTGCACTCAGAAACAGGGAAGGGTATCACCTGAACTCTCCTTCAAGTTGCTCTTGGCACTCTGTGACGGGTCCCAACATACAGTTTTGTAAAGAAAGGAGAGGAAAAAGCCCTGCAAAAGAGAAAATTGTGTACTTTTCTTTCTCCTACTAGGACTGTCTGCAATGCATCTTCTTGAGTAAGAGCAAAAGAAGAGAAAGGATAGGGATGCTGCAAGTGCAAATAGTCCTCAAGATACAATTGTAATGGAGCCTGCCCATTGGTCCTGTCACAATGGCTAAGTGAAGTGTCTCACTTAACAAACTTCCCATTCCTGCTCTCCCCTCAATGCAATTGTTCAATGAATGTGCGGGTCATAAACTGGAGATTGCACAGCATAAGGAAAGCTTCCAAAAGCTGTAGAAAGTTTTTCCAGTGCTTTGCAAACCACATTAAGACAGCAAAATGGAGCAGCCTGCTCCTGGGCTGCACAGCACAATTCTAGAATCTCACCATACAGCAAAGTGATAAAGCAATCCATTTCAGTGCTATGGAAGGCTTCAGTGCTCTTCAAAAATTAAGTGAGGAGGAGTGTGTGGGACCTGGTAGGGGTTGGAATCATGCCTAAAGTCTGCAGAGAACCAGTGGGGGGAGGAATGGGTGCAGGGAGGTGCTACAGCATCCCTGCGGTCAACTGTAAGGGCGAATGAATATGGTGGTACTGCTGCAGCAACCGTAAATTCAAGACTGGGTATTCAAGTAGCTTTTAGGAGATCTGTCATAACTTAAAGCTGCTGTTAAGCAACCTATTAAAAGCCAAGGCACATCTGTAAACTGGAGCCAGGCAGGAAGAGGCGGGCCTAAAGCTTCCAGTAGACTCGGTCCTACCAATCAGCACCGAAGCACTACCCATGACTGACTGCCGTGACAGCCAATAGGAGAATGATTGATGCCAGTTTTCCTAATGGTAGGTAACACTGGGTATGATTGGAAAAAATAACAGGGAATCTCCTAATTACTGCCCTAAAACATCCTCTCCCCCTCCCCCTCAGTTTGAAGGCACAAACACTCCCTGGCTATATTGCTTAACTATGGGTAGCCCTCAACTTATGACTGGTTGCTTTGAAATTACTCCCTGGAGTTCCCTATAGATACTTTCAACTGAATTCTGAAGTTCTGATGGTCATCACTGTACAGTCACATGACTGCACTTTGGACACTTGGCAACCACTCCACATTTACAGCCATTTGCAGTATCTCTAAGTGACATGAACCTGTTTTTGATCTTTTTGCTGAAAACTAGCATTTACTTCAGGGTTTATTTTGCAAAACTGGCCCATAGTGAAAACACCATGGTGTTTTCTTAACTATTGCCACAAAAATAATCATAATATTGGATTAGTTATGTGGGTGATCAGTTTATGCCTGTGGTGAGCAGGCTCCATTATGGTTGCAAGTTGAGAATTACATGTATACAATACCAGACTATGGGGACAGCACAATTTCTGTGGCTAGACTCTCTTTCTGACTCAGGTTGGGAGAAAAATACATTAAGCATGGCTATGAAGAAGAGCTCTATGCCTGTACAAAAGTAACTGAGCTTTAAGATTTAAAATCTCCTAATAAAATAAACAGGTAACTCTATGAGTTTTTTCAACCTTCTCGTCTCCATTGACTTAAATGAAATAAGTTGTGACTAAATTTACATCTATCATGTAGACTTGAACAGTTGTAGTCATAGAACTTATATTAGCTGAAACATTTTGCTTCCTAACAAAGCTTCCTAACATTGTGGAAAAGGCCTAGCTGTTTTCAACATGCAGTTAAAGTGATACAATACTGTTTTGTAACTCTATTACAATAGCTAGGAACTCAAAATGCTACTGTTTAATTGGGCCTGCAAGAGCAAAGCATTTTTTTTACAATTACATCATTTATTACTGGGAAGAGAACTCCAAACTTCTTTCTACTTTCCCATATGATTAATTAAAGGGAAGATGGGTTCATACATTGTGCTATCAGGCTTGTTTGATTTTGGCTCAGTCCATTGGAGAAATTCAGCCACTAGTTTGAAAGCTATGGTTAATTCCTTAGTGCAGGCCAATTGTGGAAATGCTCTGGGTAGAAACATCAAGTCAGAAAAATAGGCTAACACTCGGAAGTGTACGATTGTCCCCTAACTAAGATGCTCAATAAGATCTGGTAATGAAGAAGGAAATCGGAGAGGAATCCCAAAAAGCATGACTTGTAATTCTGGAGATTTCAATTACCCACATATTGACTGGCTGAATATGCGTTTAAACTATGACAAGTAAAATTCTAAGATACTATAAATGACTGCACTGGACCATTTGGTTATAGGATATTTATATGTAGTCCATCCAATTGAGAATAGTAACCATGATGCAATAAAATTTATACAAAGAAGCAATAATTTATACACAAGTTCCACATAATTATTATTTGACTTCAAAAAAGGGGAACTTCTCAACATCAGGAACATTAGTGAAAAAGAAAATCAAAGGAAAGGTTGAAAGTGCAAGCTCATTCCATAATCTTTGTTGTGGTTTAAAACCACAATAATAGAGCCTTTTTTTTTAAGGAAAATGACTCCAAAGTCCAAAAAGAGGTCTGCGTGGTTTACCAGCATTGTAAAAAAAGCCGTTACGGCCAAGAAAGCATTATGAAAATGTGGCAAAGGTGCTTTTCAAAAGACAACTGGACTTTCTTGGGTTTTTTCCTTGAAAGTGTTTCACTCCAAGAAGCTGAGAACTAAAGAAGCTTCTTGTATGAGAAGTGAAATATTTTCAAGGAAAAAAACCAAGAAAGTCCAGTTACCTTTTGCAAAGCACCTTTGTGACAATCATGACTTGGATGATTGACCATATACATTAAGAAAGTAGAAAGCTGGTCTAATGAACACAAAAGGAAACAAATTCTGGCCAAATAAATGCACAGAGTCAGAGGCAAAAATAAAAATAAAAATCCAAGGACCATATTACCCAAACTCTGAAGATGGATAACAAAAGATTCTTCAAATACATTAGGAGCAGGAAATTAGCCAGAGAGATCATTGGTCTTCTGGAAGAAGGAGTCAAGGGTATGTTAAGAGGAGAAAAGGAAATTGCAGAGAAGCTGAACAAATTCCTTGTTTCTGTCTTCACAGGAGAAAAATTGGGGCAGCTCCCAAGCCATATAATGGTGACAAGAGAAGTAGTACTAGACCTTATTGAGAAAACTGGACCTCAACCAATCACCAGGCTCTGATGGCATCCAGCCATCAGACGGTGTATCTCCTAACTAGAATAGGTAATTAGGTAGTCTGCCTCTACTCTCAGCCTTTGAAGCTGAAGACTGGTAAGTGACAGGCATAACTCCAATTTAAGAATGGCTCACAGGGAGATCCAGGAATTACAGGACTGTCAGTTTAAGATTTGTCATGGGGAATAAAGTGGAAACTGTTATAAAAAAATTTGGAGACCCGGGCCTTACTCTGACATACTCGATATGGCTGCATTAAGGGAAAGTTCTAACTAATCTACCAGAACTTTTTAATAGTAATTGAAAATTACCATTGCAACAATACAAATACAAAATAGAAGACTAAAAAGAAAACATACAAGGTACAGAAAAGAAAAAAAGTAAAACAGAAAATAATATACTAAAGAAAAACAAGTCACAAATTATTTCCCTCTTCATCACAAGTATAAACATTTTAGTAGCTTATTACTTCCTCTTAAAATGCAACAAATTATGCCCTCTTCCCATATCCCATCCTTTATCTATACACAAATCATTAAAGCTTTGTCATTTCAGTCCTGATGACAGCAAACTCCATTAAAGTTACATCTGTTTTAACCATGATCAAATAAACCAATCTTATATTCCTTCCTTTTACCTATAACATTGAACTTTAGTCTTTCAAATAATATCCTAGAACTTAATTTTCATTTTTTCTTTGTCCCTTCTGACAAAATTCTTAAAACTTTTAATTATTTCTTTTGTAAATCCAATATAGGAAATTAATATTCTCTTTGTTGAATATATTTTAGATACATTACTAATGCATCTGCTTGGGTGTGGTAGAGTGGAAGGGAGAGGGAGGGAGAAAGCCAGGCTTCATGAGGATGAGGGGTCCTTGGTGCTCTGGGATCTTTGTTTTTTTTTTCTTGCAGACCTTCAATTATCCAAAGTAGGTAACATCATCAATGCTAATAAGGAGTGGGGTCTGATCTCAGTTTATATTTCCTATGCATTTTATATTACCTACTAACTGAAATTTGGTGAACACTATACAATCAATTAAAATATGATGTGCAAAACTATGAAAATATAATAGAAAGGAAAACTAATACAAACAGCATATGGTAAAAGTAAAATCCAGAAATTAAAATAAGATACAATAAATAAAACTGACACCACATAAAAAGTAGAAAGCTCTAAAAGCATTAAACTCACCTAAAATGTTTAATTTTAAAAAGTCTTTATTAGCACCTAAACCAGATTACAACATAGGCACAATGCAAGCTATTGTGGGACAAATTTAATATATTTTGTAAGCAAGTAATCCTGGTTAGAATCCTCCAATTCATTATCTAGGATCCATACTTAGCAAAGTGTGCATGTGTGAGAAGAACCAGGCTCTTTACGGATTTCTAGAGGGAGATGTTTAAAGTCTGAAAGGATAAATAACATTTAAGTTACAATATATACTATCATAGAAAACTTACATCTCCATCTTTCTGCTGTAAATGATGCAGAAAGATTCAGACGACAATGCACTGACTCAGTATGATAGTATCAAGTACTATATGGAGATGGCTCCACTTTTGGACTAAAATATTCAGGCGACCCATAATTCAGAATCACTGTTTTCATTACCCTACAATGCCTCTTGCTTGTCATTCATACATTTGGAACTGAAATTAGACTCAGTTTTGAAATAACTTCCAGGCAAGTCTGAGATCCACATAGGACCTCTGTTTGTAATCTGCTATAATTAATATTATTTGGAGTTAAGGTTTTGCAATGAATATTATTTGCCCTTAAAAACGAGGTCAATGGTGGCAAAGCTGCCCTTCTGCATCAATCTTCAATCCACTAGCAAAATTGCAGAAAATATTAAAGGAAGAATCAGTGGCAGGGTAAAAGGACAGTGAAAAATCAATTATCCTGTAGGATCTCACTTCAATTTAGTTAAGACCAAAGTCGTCCCAGCTGCTGCTACCCTTTTTTTTTGGCCTGTTACCAGGAAGCAAACAAAAGGACATTCTGGATATTATGATGGTAAAGCACAAAATATTCAATCAATTCATTCACTAATCAATGAGAATCAATGTTTTGAAAAGGAAGGAAGAGGACTAATTTTTTAAATCAGTAAACACCTTCCTAGATGTGAAGAGAGGACAGGGTCCTCTTCAGGAGAGCACCCTTCACTTAAATACTACCCTTTAAACCAATCCTCCTCCGGAGCCCTGCATCTAACAAATGCGGAGAGATAAAAGAACGTTCCGCATCCTTCCGCCTAGCGCTCCCTCTCCGTCTTTCTCAAGCAAAGCACAAAATGGAAAAAGAAAATGACGGTTCTGGGCAGCCCAAAAAGCACCCCCCCTTCCTTGCTGTGTCGCTTAAATGCCTCTAGTGTGATTCTCTCAGAGGAGCCAGATTATGACAGAAGCCACCCATTTGCTGCCCCTGCAAAACCAAATCTCTTCTTGTTCCAAATGACAAAAAAACGGAGCTAAAAACGAGGAAAAGGAGGGGCGGCGAAAGCTTAGGCAAACGCACCCGCCGGCAGGGGAGGGAAACCGAATGTTGCTTGGCGGCGGCGGCGGTTGCTGCTGCTGCTGCTGCATCCGCATTGCTATTATGATGTCGTCAGTCAAAAGATGGAGAACGAGATGTGGTGTTTTTCCCCCCCCCTTTCTCGCCAAAGAATCAGCACCACCCCAATCGTCAACCCCTCTCCCACAAAACCGAAGACTTGAAGAATACGACCCCCCCCCTTTCCCCTGTGCTCTCTTTGCTCTGGGCAAATTCTTGCCACCCCGGCCCTAAGTAGCCTGCAAAAGCAAAAGCAAAACAGAAAATACGACATCAATCTAAGAGGCGCCCAAGCGCAATAACCCATTTTGTGTCACATGCGCAAAGCCGCAAGACAGACTGCAGCGAGCAGCTGCGGCCTTTTGAAACGGACAAGGAGGAGGCTCGTCGCGGCCAGCCCAATAGGACGCCAGCTGCCTGCTTCTGAGAAATGGTCTAAAGCGGCTCGCTCGCCTGCCATCGCTCACTGCCTCCTTCCCCCTGCGCGCACTCTCTCTCTCTCTCTCTCTCTCTCTCTCGCACACACAAACACACTACAGCCGATGGCACCGTACAGCCAGAGCGTCACTGGGTGACACGCGCGCACACACACACATTACCCCCAGCAGCACCACCCCCTCCCCCACGTGCGCATGGTCTGCAAAATCTGGCCTCTGCGGGGCAACTGGAACTTCCAACCAGAAGCCGAACGTCGTAAAGCCAGTTCTACTGTACCTGTTTTCAGACATCATTCTCGGCTGTTTTTCCTGCTGCTTCTCCCCACCCGATTTATCTCAGCTACTGGATTTACAACGAAGGGAGTGAGGGCAAGGGAAGAGGTGCTTTTTTTTTTCTCCCCTCTCTTCTAAACCGTCTTGCACCTTCTGTTTGAGACTGCAAGTGAAGTCACAAGACTGATTCTGTGACATCACATGAAGTCTACAAACACTGGATTGTGACTTCACTGCAGGATGGAGCAGGGAGGATTTTTTAAAAAAGGAAAGGGGAGGGGGAAAAGGCTCTTATTCAAACACATATCTGCAAGAGTAACAAAGGATCACAAGAAATGCTAGCAAAATATGTCAGTGTAAATAAAACACACAAAACAGGTTTGCACATACACACTAGGAACAAATGTAATTATGAAAAAAAAAAGTAATTTAAAATGAATTAAGGAAAAATAGGGTGAAAAACTCCCAAAGTCATCATAATTAAGGAAAACATTTTTCTGTGTCTGCATGTCTCCCCCCATCTTCAAGAGTAAGCCCAGATTAGCAGTCAACATCAGTAAACGTTGAGGGGTAGGAAGAATTGGACAAAGGGAGAGAATTAGAGAAGGTAAAATCAGCAGAACATGTTAGAATAGTTGTAGCAATTGCTGTAACTGTGCACAGAGTATATAAATGACAATAAAAGGGGCTGATTTTTTTTGAAGGTCAAAAATACATGAAAACGAATCTGCTGCTACCAAGAGGGCTAAAAGTCATATACATACCAAGGTTCTGACTTCCAAGGCTCAGGTCTATCTGTGGAATGTGTGTTACTATTAAAAAAGGCTGCAAAGAGATTTGTCCTCAACAGAAGAGGTAGAAGAACTGAGCCAAGGAAAATAAAAAAGCAAACAGCTTCAACTTGCTATTTACTAAGTGACATTCTTGTATTGGCTAGCAAGCAAGTGGCACTGATGCTAAGAGGAAAATATAGACAACAGCATTTTCCACTAATATTTAATAGCTCTATAGAACATGGATGTAAAAATTATTTCAGGCTAAGGGCAGCATTTAATCCTTCAGTGGTGTACACTTTTTCAAGTACACGTGGTACAAGCAAGAAGAAAAGCTAAATTAAGGTAATTATTTCTTGTTAATTTAAGACATGTTGCCTTCTGTCACATTAAATGTAAAACAGCAGCTTTGGGGGAAGTGCAGAGGCCAGCACTATAGAACAGAAGGTCATACTTACTTAGTATAAACTTTCAGTGCAAGATAAGAGAAAATGTGCACATATTAAGAGGGGAGGACAGAGAAAGAAAGGCAGTGTGTGTGTGTGGGGGGGGGGTGTTGCAAGGTTTTTCCAAATACACAAACATAGAATTTAAAAAAAAGAGGACTGTTAAACAGTAATCTAAAGACTTCCTCTCTCATTTTCTGTCAGTTTAAAAAAGCTCAGCAGAATGCTTGGATTGTTATCAATCCCTCAATTAGATTTTTCATTTTAGCATATTTTTAAACATCACCTGTTTTCTTACAGATGCCCTTCAATTAACTTCATTGCTATTCAGTGAATAGAAGCAAACTGATTAAGGTGAAGTATCAATTAGTGTGGTCTCACAACATGCAAAGCCATTTGGTCTGGCTTAACATATCATTTGAACCCAGCTCTCCACTCGGACTATGATCAAAGTAGACTTCTTTAATTACAGTCCATGTTATTTACTTTAAATTATCTCACCTTAATCACAATCTGATATGCAATCCAATTTAGATAGGAAATGGTTGACTCTCCTTTCTGGTCTTCCAACATAGACATAATAACAGGAGAGGCCATAAAGTATGGTCTCCCTGCTACTCTGTCTTTCTTTTCATTCCCTATGAAAGATATTTAATCAAACAAAAACTGCACTACATGTCAGCAAAGTTTCCATCCCCAATTTGGCTGCTATGTATCTTACTTTTTTCATTCACCCAAACACCCAGGCAAAACTTTACGAAGGGATTAGGACAAGCAAATCTAAAATGAAAACATTATAATGTTGTTCGTTACATTATTTGGTAGGCTTTCTTTAAGGAAATTGTTTATAACTAATGCCAAGCCATGCTCAGCATATGCAATTTGTCTTGTGTATGCGTGTGTATAAATTCTCAAGATCTAAGCAGACAAACTACAAAATGCAAAGGCCTTCTTACGAATTACTATTTTTTATTTTATTTGTAATACTAAAATACAGTACAGAAAATACTGGTTTCTTTCAGGCTTCAAGGCTAATCACATAAGCAGCATTTAGCTTAAGCAAACAAATTCCCATCTTCTTTACTAGCCCACAAAAACATTAGAAGAGTGGCTGGAATATGGCAACTTGATTTATAGCTGTATTCTTTAAAATTCTTTAGGCTAGAAAAAGACTGTAAATTGTGGATTACAATCACAATTGAGCCTACAATTTATGGTGTTAAGTGAAAAATTTGTTAAGTGAGCTTTGCCCCATTTTACGACTTTTCTTGCCACATTTGTTAAGTGAATCATTGCAGTTGTTAAATTAGTAACACAGTTAAGTGAATCTGGTTTCCCCACTGACTTTGCTTGTCAGAAGGTTGTGAAAGGTGATCACATGACTCTGGGACACTGAAACCGTCATAAATGTGAGACAGTTGCCAAGCATCCAAATGTAAATCACATGACCATGGAGATACTGCAATGGTCATAAGCGTGAAAAATGGTCATAAGTCACATTTTTCAGTGCCATTGTAACTTCCAACAGTCACTAAACAAACTGTTATAAGTCGAGGACTACCTGTAATCAAAAGGTAAAAAACATGGATGACAATTCAAGTCGAGTTTTTTCTCCGCCTTCAAGAGGCACACATTTGCTACTATATCATAGTACCTATTAAAGTATAGCTATGTGTGCAATTATAACTAAAGTCACCTTCTTAGAGTCAATCAATGGCTTTAATTATGCTTATCTGGGAATCTTTCATGGCTAAGCAGAGATCCTCCCCACCCCCAAATTGTGGGAAGTTTAAAACCATGCTGATCTTCTTGTCATCCAAGAGCCCTTTTAGCATACCCACGAAAGTGCAAATCTTCAGTAGCAAAATTACTGCATAGTTTGCTAACTATCATCATCTTTTCTAAATTGCTTTCTTGCCAGCTCATCAGGTCATTCATTTCTGTTTCCTCCCACGCATGAGGACTCTGTACATTTGGAAGATCCTAATCTGCTTCAGGTCAGCGCTTTTCCAGATGAGTTTATCACCCTCCAAATGCAAGCTTGGGTGTAACAGGATGGTAGATGGTGCTTAGCTGCTCCTTAAGTTACCAAATCCATATGTTGAATGTGTGTTGTGGATAATAAAGTAGTCTGGTTACTCACTTTGGGAATGCTGTCCTTAACATTCTGCATAAAGCCTGGTGCAGCTCTCAAGCCAGAGGAAGTTGCACACAACTGAGATATATTATTTTTTATTTAGGAATATTGCTGCAATGTCAAAGATGGGAACCTCATTTGTTTGTTTAATTCCATTTGTATGACCACCCATCTCATACCAATGACTCTGGGCAGTGAACAATAATAAAAACAGTTAAAACACAATGCAAAAAAGAAATAAATACAAATAGCAGCGAAGAAACATTATAATCTGTTGGTGTCAATATAACCAGGAAATGGTAGCATTCACACACTCAGGCCCAGGCACATAGCCAGTTCTTCAAAGTCTTCTGAAAGTTCAGTAGGGTTGGGAGCATCCTAATTTATGGAGCGAAAAGGGCAGGGACTACAGCAAAGAATATACATCTCCTGATCCTGCCAGACAACATTCTTTAGCTGATGGGACCCAGCGCACAGCCATTCTGTCAGACCTGATTGGCCAGGTAGAAGCAACTGGAAGAAGACAGACCCTCAGGTAACATTTACTATCCTAATTCTCTCAAGTATAGAATTATTGTTGCCACTTCTTTATTGAGTGATACTGATATTGGGTCTGCTGTTCTACTAATTTAAATGCTAAGCCTTTGAGTCCTTCCAAGACTCAAAGAGTCTTTTTCCCCTGGGCACATTTTTACAATAACATTTAAAAAGTAATGATTCTCCTTTTAAAGAGTAAAGATTGTGGTTTGGGATGTAACAGTGTTGTTCAGGAGAAAGCTATTCTATTTGAAAATTGTTGTGAGAAATATAGCTGTTTTAAAATTATGGCAATGATAATTTAAAACTAAAAGATAGGACATATTTCTAAAACATTCTTAAGTACAAGAAAGTTTTAGAAATATATCCTATCCTTTATTTTTGCATTTATCAGTTGTAACATTGATGCTTATGGTTGGACCAACTCTAAGAGATTTACTGGGAAAATAATCAACAACAAAACTGTGCAGTGAAATACCATTATACAGTATATACATTCCCCTCAAACCTATTAATACCCCTCATTCTAAGAACTTTCTTACATCAATGTACTCTTACACTGAACTCAAGCAAGATGGAATTGTTGTTTATTTTCTGGGGCTTTATGTAAGTTTCCATGTTGTCTCTCAAAGAAGTACTACCATTAAGGAAGTTGATCCATGACTTGGTCCTCTTGGACTCACAACTACTGTAGGTATCTAATGTACCAGGTAGTCCTAGTACATTACCTAAAGTGGAAGGATCTTGCCGTGTTAGCTCAGGCTCTCATCAAGCCAGATGGAATACAGAAATGCAGTCTAAATGGGATTGCCTCAGAAGATCACTCAAAAACTGCAGGCAGTACAAAATATAGTAGTCCAATTATTCACTGAATATAGTTGCTAGGAACATATTACTGTGGGCCCTGCACTGCTTGTCAGTAGTTTCTGGGTATAACTCAAAGTGCTTAACTTAAAAAGTCCTATAGAGTTGGCACCAAAATATTTTGGGGTTGCCTTCTCCAGACAAAGTTGACCTATCCTGTTCCATCCTTGGAAAAACAGTTGACAATTCCCTACTTTTTTGAGGTAATAGAGATCAAGACTGGCAACAATTGTTTTTCTGCTATAGCTCACTGTTGTGGATGTTTCCTTGGAACTTAAAAATTTTCCATTGTTGACTGCCTTCCAGAATCTGTATATCAAGGAGCCCCTGGGATTAACAAACAAGGGAAAATTGTCTGGGAATAATCATATCAAGTTCTTTCATGTCTTTTGTATTCCAGATTTTGACTAGAGGCCTAACAGCTATCTGGCAAAATATTGTGAATTTTACCAAGTGCTCTTTGAGAGCTCATAATGTACACCAGACATGTGAGGCAGACTATCTTAACTGGTCCATTCCCCCAGCCCCCGAGATTGATAGCATCAGCACTTCAGTTATAAAAAAATAACCTGCCCGTGATAAGAACCAATAGGAATGCCTTCCACCAACGGATTGCAACTCACCTATTCCAATATATTATTGTATCTAATACGTAGCTTCCTGTTTGAGGGAGTCCCATAATAATCCCAAGCAGGCCCATGGTTGTAATAGTGGTCATGAATTCCCAAGATCCAGCTTCAGCAACAATACTTTGCAAACTGTCATTGTGGCGATGCAGTCAAGCGGTTCAGAGAGGGATGCCACTGTATGGCTGGAATACGATACACTGTAGCATTTCTAATTTATCCCTTAATCTAACCACACAAACAGGAATTTATATTTTAAATGATGCAAAATTCTATCCATTAATGGCTGATTTGCCTTCTTGTGTGATCAGTACACACAGACATATTTATTTATTTCTTGATTCTTCTCCCTTTCTTCATTCATTGTGTTCTTATTGCTTTTTTATGTGATTTCTTGTCCTCTAGCCTCCTAGATGAAAATTAACAATAGCTGCTAATTTTCCCATCACTATTTCTGCTCCTTCTCATGCTGGTCTCTGCCTTTCTCATTCTGGCTACTGACTGGTGTCCAAGCAGTAGCGCTTCCTTAGGCACAGCAGTCATAGCCACTAAAACTACATCTCTGATGCTATTTAAACTGTGCTGCTGTCCATATTCTTTGACCCAGCATGGTTTCTACAGTATTTGCCTACTTTTTCCTCTTGGCCAGTCACACAAGGTATAGCTCTTGGCCAGAGTTCCTGCTTTTCTCTTATTGGGTCTTGAAAGTCTCCATTTCATATATCTCCTTCCATTTTCCTATCTTGTCTTCTTCTTCCATTCATACAATTTCTCAATCATTCCAGATTCTGCAGTAGTAATATAAACTGGCACTGTTCCATCCTGAGCTGAAACACAATCATAGCAGTAGATAGGAAGCCTGTCTGTGATAATATGCCTACTTAGTCTTCCTCCAGATTGTAACCATTGGTAGGCACTTGAAACAAAATCCCTTTCACTTTTAGTCCTTTATTTCTAAATTCCCCCTTTTCAAAGCAAGATATACATATATACAGAGAGAGAGAGAGAGAGAGAGAGAGAGAGAGAGAGAGAGAGAGAGAAAATGAGAAAATGAGAGCACACAATGAAAAGCATTTCTATGCTATAGAGATACGTAGAGCACAAGTTGCTTTTGCAGAAGGACACAATTTTTCTAGAAGATAGAACCCCAACCATCTATTACATTCTTTCTTTCCTCCTGATTTTAAAATGGCACAAAAGAATAAAGGCAATGCTAAAATGCTAAAATATAATTTATGAGATGAAAATTGCTATCTTCCAGTTGAGTCCCTGGGGACTCAACAATTACTGTCATAGATACATGTAATCCTCTTTTAGCAAGAACTGTGACCAGCAATTGGCTTGCTAAGCGAAGCAGTTGTTAAGTGAAACTGCACTTGTGCAGCTTTCCTTTGTTTTATAGATTTGCAAATCATAAATGTGAGGACTAGTCACAAAGTTGCTTTTTCATCATCGTCGTAGTTAGGGTTGCTAAATGACTACTTGTATCTATTATGTAAATATTAAAAATATGACTGATTTTGTAGAGAGCATAAAGATTAAAGCCTTCCTTCCCCCAAAATTTATATAGGTGCAATAGATATGAGCCCTTTCTAGTCAATACTAATAGACAAAAATGAATTTTTAGTACCGATGATGTATAATTCTTCAATTACAGTGTTGAACAAGGGTTTTATGGTGCAATTGTCCTTTTTATTTTATATTTTATATAAGGTCATGTATATCTATCTAAAATTGTATACCCCTTATGTATCATATGCATTTACTTATACATACATACATTTTATACATTCTCCTCCTCCTCCATTTGTAATTTTCTATTTTCCTATTGTTTCTTCTGTCCTTATTATCTCTCCTCATTTCCAACACTCCACCCATCCAAATATATCCCAGTTCAGCATATACATATGTACCTATCTAGCGTACCTGCCTGCCTGCATGCATACATACATACAAACTACCTACTGATAGCACTACTAAGTAACAAAAACTAATACTGCTTATATATTATAATAGTGGCCTGTAGTTGAGCAATTTGTGTTGATTTGCACAAATAGTAAATAACTGGCTATGTTAATTTTATATGGAGATAACATCAATAATTTCTTAAATTTATTTATTGAAATATGTCCTTCTATACTCACCATTGAAAATGGTGTCCATTAAAATTGTTAGCGATCAATACACCATATGAATGAAAATGTAAAATCCTATATCCTGAAAGATATTAAGATATCTTTGATTAAAGATATTAATCTGTAAAAATTAGAGTTTTGTTTGGTATTTGAATATTTATTCCAAAGGGACAATAATTGTAGATATAAATATTTCAAACTGATAATCTCAGATTAATATAAATATAAAATGGTAGTTAAAATACCAATTAGCATGTGGGAAAAGATATTAAATATTCCCACCTACCCATGGGCTAATAGGGTTATTAATACTTTAGATCAGTTTATGTCAATCACATTTCTAAAGGACTCGAGTTATCCCCAAAGGAATTTGGATTGTTCTAAAACTGCAGAATAGTATAATTAATTAAAATATCTTTTGATTTTACAATTTCAATCCAGATATATTAGTAATTGCTAAAACTCTGAATTACTGTCACCATTGAAATATTTTGGATTGCTCCAAATCCAAAACATTTCAATGACATTACAGCATTTTAAAAAGTAGTTAAAAGATACTGTTAACATGGATATAAATTATTTGCAAGAACACTGGAATACAGAGTTAAAATGCCTCTTATTAACAATTCAGTGATTATATATGAATTTTATTAACGTTTTTTTCATATTTATTACCCACTGTAGCAAGTGTTTAAAAAAGATGGTCTATCAAATTCATTACATTGAAAGAATTCTATAAATTGGAATATGCTTATTCATATGATATGGACCTGCTCCACTATTGTTTTATCTGTAAACTTAATAGAGTAATATGATTGAAAGAAGTGAATGTGAATTGTACAGCAAAAATTTAGAACGTATTAATATATGATGAACTAGGAAGTCATTGACTCTGAAGCCTAGTAAAAAAGAAAACTCTTTACAATGGAAAAAATACCATCATGAATTTACAGTTTTCATTTAATGGTATGCATTTGCTTTATCAGCCTAACAAAAAAAAACCCTGATTACTATTATTCTGTGTGTTCAAGGTTTAATGCTTTGTTTTTTAAAAAAAAACCCACAAAAAGTATTATGTGCATGTATCCATTCTCACACACCTGCACATACATATGATAAAAGATTCATTTTAGATACATATATAATTTATTTACTGAATTTATATGCTCCAATCTAGCATATAATGTAGTATAAAATGCACTTGCTTGTTTTTCTTTTTTTATTTCCTTTTCTCTCTTTCTCTTTTTTCTTTCTTTCTCCATATAAAAACAATAAAAATAAACAAAAAAAATAAAAAAAACAATCAAGCAATAAAAATTAAAAGTTACCATAAAATGAAATGCACACAGAAAATATTCAATATGGATATCTCACTCCCACAGTGGGTATATTACTATTGGATTCTTGCAGTTGTTTTTATTTGGAACCAGAAAATATAATAAACATATGGTCTATCAGCTTAAGTAACTTGGATGAGAAAAGGGGATAATGGGCAAAAGAGATGGAAGTTAACAATTACCACAACATATTAGTATTAGTGTGAGGACATATTAAGATGTAGAACAATTGAATATGAAAGTAGATCATGAAAATACACAAGAAGCACAATGATCAATGAAAACATAAGGATGTAATATTATTATTTGAAAAGGATATAGGTTATCCTTTTATTTAATCCAAGTTACAGTAATAATGAATAGGTAACTGGAAATGAAAGCGCCACTAAGAAATGAACGTCAGAGTTTAATTCCATGTTTAGATTTCCAGGATGTAATGTGAGCACTGAGCCACAATGATTGCCTGCTCCTCTTTTGCCTTTATCATTAGTTCTTTCCTTAACAGTGATCCAGTAAAATACCTGAATCTGTCATATAGGTCAGCCCTCTATGGATAAACCATACATATTTTCCATGTTTGAATTATCAGATCCATTTCCTTTCTAGGCAATGAATATTGCTGAATAAAGACCCCTCGCATCCTGGACATAAACTGTTTCAACTCTTACCCTCAAAATGACGCTATAGAGCACTGCACACCAGAAAACTAGACACAAGAATAGTTTTTTCCTGAATGCCATCACTCTGCTAAACAAATAATTCCCTCAACACTGTAGTAGTACAGTAAGTCTGTACTACTATTAATCTTGTCATTGTTTCTATCACCCATCTCCTCCCACTTATGACTGTATGACTGTAACCTTGTTGCTGGTATCCTTATGATTTATATTGACTGTTTCCTAATATGATTTGATTGCTTATTTGTACCCTATGACTACCATTAAGTATTGTACCTTATGATTCTTGATGAGTGTATCTTTTATGTACACTGAGACAAATTCCTTGTGTGTCCAATCACACTTGGCCAATAAAGAATTCTATTCTATTTCAAAAATCTAATGAACACTGCAGGCATTTAAGAATCTACTTCTATATCAATAGATGCAGTGTATAGATAATTATATATTTATAGATGTAGGAACATTCACAGACACATATATTAACATTTCTAGATTGTGTATTTCTAAAAATATAGTGGCCATTAAAGTTGGGCAGCAACTCTATGACAGAATTATGCTTGGAAAAATTTCCAAACAGCTGTTTGATTGAGGGGTGTAAATTTCTTTCAGATCATATATCAATACTTTGGGAGCTCATCATTCCTTTCCTTTTACTGTCACACTATTCACCCCCTTTTGCAATTAACACACTGCTTAACGTAAAGCAAGTTTAATATAAATCCACTGTAGGAGTGTCTGTTACACCTACAATATATCCATTCAACAATGGCTCAAGAGGCAAGTTTCAGGGTACCTCTTAGGCAAATTTTCTACCGGTACCTGCCCCACTTCCTTCCTTATACGTAAGTTCTCAGTTAACATAGAAGGAAAATATATTTGTGCACAGAAGACAAAATAAACCCACTTATAATAAAAGATGACATATAGAAATCCTAAATTCAGGAACATAGTGCTCACTTTTCTCTAATACAATGCTGGATACATACCTGATGCTACATCTATGGCACCACTCAACTACATTAGAGGCAGTAATATTCCTTTGGCATGATTTACTCATTCATAGGACCCTCTGTTTGTTTAGTTTAACTGCTATTAAAGAAAGAATAGAATTTCTCTAAACAGGAACCTTTGGCTTATAGTTACTTTTCTATGTACCAGTAATCTGACTCTTCACAGGATTGAAATCCTGAATTAGTCACTTTTGGAGATCAAATCAGATACTCAAGGTTTACACATAGCCATTCACCATTTGCTGAAAGATGGCATACTCTGACTCCCAAACTCACAACCAGAAATCACAGGAAATAGTCTGCATTTAAAAGGAGAGTGAAATAGATCTAATGCTATAGGCAACTCTGCTGTTTTCATCTTTGAGGTTTTTATTACCTGGTGATTTGACTTGCATATGATGCTTTTCCATTTACCTTTCTAAAAATGTGCTTATTTGGTTTACCAGGTTACTGAAATTAACCAGGCTGTCATAATGACAATCTATTCCAAATATTTCAATAAAATGCACAAATTCTTCTCAGAACAAATTCTGAGCCTCTGTTGGAAGGATTCTGAATAATGCCAAATCAGTACTAACTGGAATTTATTACTATCTGCATCCTTTTCTCTCATAGGCAAAAACAAATATGAGAAATTTCCACTTCTTCAGGCACTTTCCCAGTAGAAAATCGACTGTAAGGCAATCTTTCACTTACTGTTAGGATGGGTGGCTTATGAAGAAAACATGTTTCTCTGGCCATGAGAGAGTAGCTGCTCCATTCTATCTGGTTTCTTTTTCACAGGAAGTAGATGATTACCCTGAACGCCTAGCTAATATCGCAGGAGGTTTAAAGACATTTTGTGCCGAGGGTAGGGTTGTTTGAATGGGAAAGCAGAGAAAAGAATTTTGTGCTCTAAGTAGAATTAAAAAGAAAATAACAAAACTGTGACCTATTGATACCGAATGCTCTTCCCATTCAAGAAGAAAAAAATAGTGCAGTGCAGTGCAGTGCAGTGCAGTGCAATAGAATAGAATAGAATAGAATAGAGTAGAGTAGAGTAGAGTAGAGTAGAGTAGAATAGAATAGAATAGAATAGAATAGAATAGAATAGAATAGAATAGAATAGAATAGAATAGAATAGAATAATAGATATGGAAGGGACCTTGGAGGTCTTTTAGTCCAACCCCCTGTTCAAGCAGGAGAGTTATACCATTTCAGACAAATGGCTGTTCAAACTCTTCTTAGAAACCTCCAGCGATGGAGCTCCCACAACTTCTGAAGGCAGGCTGTTCCATTGATCAATTGTTCTATTAGGAAATTTCTCATTTCTAGGTTGGTTCTCTCCTTGATTAATTTCCATTCATTGCTTCTGCTTTGGAGATTAGGTTGACCCCCTCTTCTTTGTGGCAGTCCCTTAGATACAAGAATACTGTTATCATGTCACTCCTGTCCTTCTTTTCATTAAAGTAGACAATTCCTGCAATCATTCTTAACATATTTTAGCCTTCAGTCCCCTAATTGTCTTTGTTGCTGTTCTCTTTCTAGGGCAGGGGTGACAAACTCAAGGCCTGGGGGCCAGATCCGGCCCGTGGGGTGCTTAGATCTGGCCTGCAGAGTCACACTGGAAACAGCAAAGGACTGGCCCGCGGTGCCTCTGCCAACATAAACAGAGCTTGTGAGGACTGTGGCCTCCTGAGCTGTTTTCACTGGCAGAGGGTTGCAGGAGGCTGTCACAAAAACGGAGCTCGGGAGCCTGTTTTCGCTGGCAGTGCACTCAGGCCACCACAGACACCGCAGACATGACATCGAGCTGGCCACGCCCACCCTAGCCCCCTGAGGTCCAATGCTGATGCGGCCCTTAATGAAAACGAGTTTGACACCCCTGTTCTAGAGTCTCAACATCTTTTTTATATTAGGATGACCAAAACTGGATGCAATATTTCAAGTGTAGTCTTACTAAGACACTAAAAATGGTACTAACACTTCATGTGATCTTGTTTTTATCTCTCTGTTAATGCAGTCTAGGACTACATTAGCTTTTTTGGCAGATGGAGTACACTGCTGTCTCAGATTTAAGTGATTGTTCATTAGAACTCCAAGATTCTTCTCACAGTTACCACCACTGAGCCAGGTACCACGTATTCTACATTTGTGCAGTTGACTTTTCTTGCCTAAATGTAGAGCCTTACTTTTTTCACCTCTGAATTGAATGTTATTTTGTTAGTTAGGAGTCAGTGTTCAAGTCTGCTGAAATCCTTTTGTATCTTGAGCCTATCTTCTAGAGTATTGGCTATTCCTTCCAGCTTGTTGTGGTCTGCAATGATGAGTTCTCCTTCTACTGAAGAGACCTAAGACAGAGCCTTGTAGTACCTCACTGCATACTATACTCCACTCCATGTAGATGCAGTTCCATTAAGAACTATACATTGAGCATAGTTAATCAACCAATAACTAATCTATCTGGTGATGAAGCTGTTTAATCTACATTTTTCTATCTTATCAAATTGTAGGTTGTGGTCTATTTTTTTCAAATGCCTTACTGAAGAACAAGTAAATTATGTCCATAACATTTTCCTGATCCACTAATTTAGTCACGTTTTATTCAACTCCACAGGCCTATGAATTGATGTGGTTACCTGGTGAGAAGTAAAAAAAGATTTGATACAATAACTGATTTTTCATGGAATGTTTTATTTATTACAAATGCTTTTAAACCATTCCAATCAAACAAACAAACCTTACTGACTTTTAAAGAACTTGACTGGTCACACTATAAACTGGTCTCCAATCTCCATCTTTGTTTTTGCTATGTTTTTTTTTTTTAAATCCATTAAGACTTTTAATGTTTCCTCAAGTGTTTCTATTAGTTTACATTTGGTGCACATATAATTCTTGGATGTGAGTACATACATTGCACAAACTTTGCAAACCAGAAGAGTGTCAAGTCTTTTTTTCATTACTGCTTTTGGATGCAATTTTTTAAAGAATATTGTCCAGTCTACTATGATGCAAGCATTCTATGTTGTGTTTGCCACCACAACCACCACACTTCCATCATCTTTGAAATGGTTTAATCAGATTGAACTCAAAACTGAGAAGCTTAGTTTTTACTGGGCCATATGCAGTTTTAAACAGTGATAGCAATAGCAATAGCACTTAGACTTATATGCCGCTTCACAGTGCTTTACAGCTCTCTCTAAGCGGTTTACAGATCAGCATATTGCCCCCAACCTGGGTCCTCATTTTACCCACCTCGGAAGGATGGAAGGCTGAGTCAACCTTGAGCCAGTCAGGATCAAACTGCCAAACTGCTGGCAGCTGGCAGTCAGTAGAAGTAGGCTGCAGTATTGTATTTTAAGCACTGCACCACCATGGGATATGATGCTTAAAATTCCAATAGTTCTACATAAATATGTCTTTGGAAGGTATTAATTCCCATTCCAAAAGATCTTTCTGTTTTGAATTTGGGGTGTGGAATACCCCACTTGCAAGAAATATTTATTGATAGAAGTGACAATTAGATGGTTTAAGAACATGCTGCTCTCCAGTTTTTTTACAGGGTAGTGAAAGATGTGTATGAAAGGAGAAACATAGTAGTAGTTTAATGCAATACAGGTAGTTCTCGACTTATGACCACAATTGGAATCAGAATTTCCTTTGTTAGGCAACTTGTGAATTGTACCCAATTTTACCAACTTTCTGCCACAGATGTTGAACAAATCACTGCAGTTGTTAGGTGAATCATGTCATTAAGTGAATCCAGCTTCCCCCATTGATCCAGTAAATACATGCTGATTGCCAAGTGCCCAGATTTTGATTGTGACCAGAGGAATGCTGTGAAGTTTGTAAGTATGAGTACTAGTTTTAAGTCATCTTTTTCAGTGCTGATGTAACTTCACACAATTGCTAAACAAGTGGCTGTAAGTGGAGGACTACCTACAGAAATCCAGTACAGTACTTAAGAAATATATATAGTAAAAACAGGAAGTGTTAGAGTAAAGAATAAATATGTGAAATGAGTGACCAATATGAAAAAGTACATTGAGGTGGTTTGGATATATACAGAATGAATGAAAATTAAATTGGAAAATAAAGACAGTATATATATATAAAGGAACTATGATTGGTTTCAGAACAGGAGGAAGACCAACGAAGATGGACCTAACATGATGAGAACTTGAGAATAGGAGAGACGTGTTTAATCTTCCTTCTCTCTATTTCGAAACATGAATCAGTAGCAACCGTGCTGAACTAAGAATTCATATTAGTCCTATAAATTCCTCTTTCTCTGCTGCATATAACAGATGGGGGGGGGGAGGACAGACATAGAGATATTTTTAATGACTGCCACTAAAAAAACAGAAAACATTGCAAGATACCATTTATAACAATAGCTATGTTTTCAATTCAGAAATGCTAGAACTGATATAAAAGGGGATGTGAAGGATCTTCTCATATGTCTCTTAAAATACAGCAGGAATCTAGCCAAAAACAATTCTGTCTCCACCCGAAGATTAGAAATATTTATTCAGCAATATATCTACTACTGAATGCATTTATTTCCAGGTAAACATGCTTATGCTTTCATCCTTAACCAATAGCTAAAGTATAATTTACTATTTTGGAAGACTGCAAGAAATGCTAGTTTTATGTATTATTTTGGCAGGCAGTCCTGTTGTTTATTATATAAATGCAAAGTCATGAGACAAACTGCATCTATGATATAAAAAGTATTACAATATATTTCAAGAGCATGCAATAATCATATCTGTCTATTGCCATATTCTTGTACCATTTTTGGTATGTCATTTCCATGTGCCACTTTAAGAAATGTAGTATACAATTTAGAATATGAAATGCAATATACAGTTAGGATTGGAAAAACTGTTGTCACCAGCCAATTTTGTTTTTCCTCCACCAGTATCTACCCTCTTTCTATTTGAAACAGGAAATTCTTAAGCTTTCTGAAAGGAGTTTAATTATATGATGCTGATAAACATGGATGGAGAAGAAAGAGACAGAAATGATTAGGAGTTGTGGGATATTTAAAGAGTGACATTTATAGCTTGTTTTATATGAAACCTACTGCAATTTCTTTGCTGATTCTTCACGTTTGATTTTTGGCATAAATTTATATAGTTATGTTATTTTAAGATAACATACTTGCATACACTCTATATGATAGGAATAACCTTACATTCACTATCCAGAGGAGATAACACTTGTAAACCAAATCTAAAAACAAAGAATACTTACTTGCTACCAATTAAAATTTAGTAGAAAATATTGTAGTCTTTCTGGTTTTTTTCCCTGTGTAACCATTCAAACAATCAATGCTTGATCTAAGCTAAGCAAAACAAAAAACAAAAACCCCACCCTCAGATTAACTGGATCAGTTATTTTTTCAAATTTAGTAGCCTATGCAGCTGAAAGAACTTGTACTACAGACTGTGCCTGTGTGTTTATCTGTGAAAGGTAAAGTACATTTTTCAGCCAATTAACTAGAAACTCTGTTTTCAGCAGGATGAAAGGATCTGCTTTGAAAGATGGGCTGGTGGGTGAACAGATCATTAGCAATGCTCTAAAGGGAGGACATGTGAAAGCTCTGCTTCAGGCAGCCGACTCTATTGGGTTTGATACCAATTCAGAACCCGGAATGGGATTTAGAAGACAACATCTGGCAAATCCATTTGCCTACCTCCCACTGTCTTCTTTTTGATGTGTGAAGAAAGGAAGTCCTGAGAAACTAACATTTCTCTATGAATTACCTAGAGCCATAAGGGCCTATCCAAGAGCCAAGGAGCATGCTCACAAACAGAAGGGAATAAAATTACATGGAAAAAGTATTCCTTTTTATAAAACTTCATGAAAGGGAACTTTAAAAATGTATTAATAGATCAGTCAAAGCTGCAAATACTAAATAATGCAACTCTTTTTACAACTACATTAAGACACACAAAATGTGAACATCTATTGGAGGTGCGAATGACAACACATGTGATGGCATCACACAAATGCTGTGATTTTTGTACTTGTGTCAGATACAGTGCAATTATGTAACTGCAGCATTTGTTTGACATCATCAAAAACTTGCCATTTTGATGTCATTGTAATTTATTACAGATACTATCATGTATCGACAGATATTTTGAGTATTTTTAAAACAGTTTTTGGACTTGTTTATTCCTATTTATTTCCAATTCTTGCCACATTTTAGTTCAGACGTTACACTCTGCTGCAATAAACCTTTTTTCCTTCCTCCCCCTCAAGAGAGGTTTAGTGTTCTATTAATGGAGCTTCTCTTTTCAGGTATGCATTTTTTATCTTCCTTCACTCTTCCCTTCCCTTCCCAAATCTTTAGCAATACACAATCATGGTCACAACTGCTGGGAAAACATTTATTTGCAAAATTGTTCACACATTACTTTGCAAATTGTACAAGGCTTTTGAAAGTAATGAAGTACTGGTGCCGTAGCACAATATAAACTTTAGGAGCTTACAATTTATTTTTATTATTTTTATCATCTATTATACACCACTCAGTGAAGAGTTTTCCAAATGACACATTTAGGCACAGAAAGGCATGTATCATAGAGGAGGATCAGCAATTTATTTTGTTACTCCATTCCACTAGTAGCTCAAATGTGAAACTATTTATTCTATTTTTAAATGCAAAGGTAGACTATTATATATATATTGCGACTTGTAATTGCGATGTGCTTTTTAACATTTTTGCCATATACTAAATAAACAAACAAACAAACAATAAAACAAATAAACTCATGAGAAGGGCTCTGATTAGATAAAACCATTTCACACTCTTCTACTGATCTTCTAAAAGTGAGCTTTGATTGGCTCATGATGTTGCCTGCCAAATATTGTATTAGTTTCATAAATGCAGACCAGCATTTAAATGTCAGCAGCAGAAATTACAAACAATGAAAAAGATTGTGGGAGATGTAAGACCAAGGGTCCATTGTGCACAAGTTTACAGCAGGTAAATATTCTTATAGAAGATGAGACCTACAACACAAATTAAAACAGTTAATGGAGTAACTAATGCAGACCCAGTGACTAAAACATTTGTAATAAATAACGTAGAGAATATAGTATAACAAATCAGGAAACTGTATATATTACTCCAGATGCAAATGTAACAAAGATTTATATAAGGCAATTAATGATGGAATGATTTGTCATAAGCATCCATCATAACTTACAGTAGGTTTCTTAATGCAGTATTAAACTGGCATGGCTCCCTGCTATCACCCAATAACCAAGGCAAGTATTCTACTTAGGAGCTAGAACAGGGCTGTCAAATTTGGCAGGCCAAATTTGTCACATGCTGGCCACACCCACTCCCAGTTTAGTGAAGGGGAAAAAAGTCCCAATACGTCACATGATGCCACTGTGACGCCACGAGTTTGACACCCCTAAACTAGAGAGATTAAAGGGAGGCTGGTAGCTATTGGAACCTATTGTGTTATCACTAGTCAAATGCTTTCTGTTACATTGCTGCTCAAAAGAATCCCAACACAAACCAAAGCAAACTATTCTTAGGAGGACAACACATGTGAAAAGGATGTACTATCTGCTCTGCCTTTAATGACCTGCTGCCCCTAGAGATGTTTTAACAACTTTCAGCCCTTTAGCTCTTTGCATCATAAAAAGAATTGGATGCTGCCTATATTGTAATGAATTCCTCTTCCCAAAATAAACAAAAGAAAGTGAACATTTCAAAGTCTGTTAGGTGCTCATGATTTCTCTATCTCAACCCATCCTCCCCTGAGGCTTCATCCTCTTCTACTTTTATAAACGACTTTAAACTCAAAATAGGAGTGATGCTCCCTTTTCCTTTCTATAGCATGAAATCTTGTACATGTATTATGCCTTCTTGTTATGTAAGAACAATCCTGCTGGATCAGACATGGAAATAACCTAGGATCTGCAAGATCAATAGTCTTTAATACACCTATCCTCCATGAATGTATCAAATCTCCTTTTGAAGTCATTCAAGCTAGTGGCTATCACTACATTTTGTGGTGGCATGTTAAAAATTATGCACTGTGTGAGGAAGTGGTTCTTTTTTTATTTTAAATTTGCTTTTAAAGAGGTTAATTGGATGATCCCAGTCCTAATGATTTGAGACTTTTTCCCTGTCTACTTTCTCCATGCTATGCATTGTGTTATGTCCTTCAATCATTATTCTGTGTTATACTCCTTTTTTCCAAAAGTATCCCAAACATTCTAGCCCTTTCTCATAATGAAGATATTCAAACCACCTCTAATCATTTTGCTTGTCCTATTCTGCATTTTCCAATTCTACTTCATTTCAGTATGGTTACCAGAACTGTATAAATGTAGTCCTTGACTTACAGCAGTTCATTTAGTGATTGTTTGAAGTTGCAACAGCACTGAAAAAAGTGACATTTTAAGTGCCATAGTTAAATGAATTGCTGCAGTTGTTAAGCTAGTACACGGTTGTTAAGTGAATCTTGCTTCCCTATTGACTTGGTCTTGTCAGAAGGTCACAAAAGGTGAACACATAACTGCAGGACACTGCAACCATCGTAAATATGAGCCAAGTGTCTGAATTTTGATCACATGACCATGGGGAATCTGCAATGGTTGTAAATGTGAAAAACAATCATAAATCAGTTTTTTCAGTGCCATTGTAACTTCAAACGGTCACTAAACAAATGGTTCTAATGGTTAAGGACTATCTGTATTAGCAATTCTTAATTGAGGAGAAAGAGAAATCTTTTATGATAATGTGCTTTTGAGTTTTTGAGAAAAATAGCATAGCAAGATTAAATGGGATAGGAAGAAGAATGAGTATGATTAAGGATGTGTGGCAGTTTTGCTTTATGGCAAATGTGTTAATGCCATTCTTATATTTTTAGCTTCCCTATTGTTGGCTTAACTATGCTATTTTTTATTGTACTTGTATTTTGTTTAATATATGTTTTTACCAATGATTTAAGCTACTTTTAAAATTTTTATGGTAAACCAATTCAAGATGTTTATTGGGATATCAATATAATAGAAAGAGAGAGATGATGGATGGATGGATGGATGGATGGATGGATGGATGAATATATTTTTTCTCTTTCTGACAAATCCTTGGATCACTTTTGTGAGATCCCTTGTCTTGAAATTCCAGTAAATGAGCTGAAAATCCTGCTAGATTCTAAATGCTTGAAGTCTTGAAGAAGAACACCTAAGAGTACGCTCCATCAAGATCTTCATTCTGAATAGTGGTTTGAACTGTTTATTCACCAAACACAGACAAAATGCCTGTGAGAATTAACAAGAATAGAGAAATTGGAAATCAAATTTCTTTACTACAGACTTGACCAGTAATACAAATAAGAGAAAATAAATAGATTGCTACAGCAAACCCGTTACCAGGACATTATCATAAAATGATAGGACAACACATCTACAACGTTTTGGGCAGTTCTGTAACTCAGTAAAGATATTTAGCAACTTAGAATATAACTAAATAGTTAACATCCTTTAAAGGATATTGAACATAAAATCTATCTATATCACCCAAAAATTTGGAAATAATTGAAGATGGTAAAGTGTATCTTCATATAAGGGACACTGTAAGAACACTTGGCCAAGTGTTTCTACCTCTCTACAGCCACAAGGGCAAGTTTCTAAGAATAAGGAGCTCCCCTCCAACAAGCAGAAGGAAAAGCATTAACAGAATAAAAGAGTTGGAAGGGACCTTGGAGGTCTTCTAGTAGTCCAACTCCCTGCTCAGAAAACCTGCTGTCCCACTGCTCAAGAAACCCTATACCATTTCAGACAAATGGTTAACATGGGCTCTGGAGAAAGTCCATCTGTATTTACTTAGTGTCAGACATTATAAATACCCCACAATAGAGGGCTTGCAGTAATCTAACATTTGATGATGAAATTCAGGAACAATGGTGAGCTTATTTTGATGATCAATGTTCTAATTTATTGCTTTTCCACTGGTTTGGTTCCCATAAGGGTTGATTGACCTATATTTTGTGAAGAAGACTGGATAATTTGTTCATACAAGTTTGATACCAACAAGATTGGTCACTTTTTGTAAACAGCTGAGGTAACGGCCCATTAGGATCAAACAGGATTCAGAGCCATAAAGATAAAATCTTGGAACAAGCCTCAAAATTGCATTAGGAACACATTTTGAAGAAACAAAAGAGTCCTAAGGAAGCTCAATTAAATAGTTTCATAAGCCCATAGATTTGTGCAGGGGCCAAGTTATATAACATAAAATAGTTGAGCAAGTTTATTTTAGCCATAAACAATTTAATTATCACTGGGATGTGACATAATTATTCAAAGATATTAGTTTTCTAGAAGCCTGAAAGACTATTCCCAAATATTTAAAACATTGAACTTGTTCTAGTTTATGACTTGATGAACAACTGGGTATTTTTTCTGCTGTCTGTTTTTGAAGTTGCTATATTAAAAAGCAATGAAGTGAAAAGATTCCGTATTTGACCTATTTGAATGTCTAGATGAAATCAGACAGACCTTACCGAGTTGCTTTTTTCATAAAACTTATGAATTAGCAACAAGAGTCATTGATTCACTCAAAATGTCACCGAGTCTAATCTCAGAAATATTACTGAATCTTGCTTTAAAAATCAACAAAGGATGCAAATAAAGTCAGATCAGAATGCTTTCTGTTTATCAGCTAAATGATGTAGCATTATGCATTGTCCTGATTGGAAACTCACTTCTTGGTGTTACTTATTCCTTCATCTGTAACCCAGGTATTGAGTTGGTGAATTACCGGTACCTGTTAAGTAATTTGTTAATGATGTACAATAGGCTAATTGGCCTATAATTAACTGTGTCATTCCTATTGCCCTTTTTATATAGGCAAACAATTATTTTTACCTTTCATTCCTCTGGGATCTTATCTGTGAGATTAATATATAAAAAGGGAGAGGTCAATACTGGTGCCCACCGATTAGAGTTAGATTTAATTAGTTGGAAGGTGGGGGATACAATTGCTAGAAGAATTTACCACACTTACGTTGGTTGATAACATATTTACTTTCTTGTATGTGACTAGGATAGTGAGGATAAAGACACATCCATCACTGAAGTATCATCATGAGAATTGTACTGTCCACTTTTACAGACAGCTTAACAAAATTTAGCTATGTTAAAGGAGACTAAGTCATACTGATCTGATAATAATGTACATATAAAAGATCAGAATTTCTGATAGTTGAGTATCTATACACATACATACATGCACACACACCACGTGTGTGTGTATACATAACATTTGTATTAATTATATTTATTTATTTATCTAATTTATTTAGGTGCCCATCTCACAAGCAAATGACTCTGGGTAGCATACAAGACTAAAAAAATAGAATATTTTCTGTATAAAGTACAATATATAGATTTGTAACTCTTTACTGTTGTAACAACATATATTCTATATTTTATTTTTCTGTTACATTTTTTCATTTATTTTTAAGCACTTGTTATGTACAGTATGTTTTGATAATGTATGTATCTTTGTCCTTCGTTATGTTTTTTCTTTTCTGTTATTATTTTAAAAGCAATAAAAATTTTATTAAAAAATACCGCACTGTGTCCTGGCTATCAACTGTTTCCAAAAGGTAAGTTATAACAACTATGTGACATTGAGCTGACCTTGGCTGATTTTAAAAAGCAGACACTGGAACTGCTTAATATTGGATTGCTAAATCATCAGTAAATCCTGGGGCTGTAAGCTAAACTGGGATGTTGAAAGAAGAAGGCAACACAAAACAACTTCCATGTTATTGTTATAAGAAGTACACGAAGATACTGTTAATTTTGATTTGAAATAAATTTTATTATTTATAGGTGGCTATTAAACTAATATTAGACCTCAATACCCTCCTCCACGCTTCCTCTTCCCATCCCCACCCATCTTTTAATTCATATTGCTGAATTTTCATTATTTATTTTTATTGTTTCATTGTTTTACTATTGTTATATTTAGCCCCACAGCAAGATGGGCAGCAAATGAATTTAATAATAAATAAAATAAAATTATACAATGCAGTGCCCAAAACATCTTCTACCAAACTCTGATCTACTCAAAACATATTGTGAATTTTAATTTTAATTAATTTTAATTTTAATTTTAATATACATTTATCTTTGTGCTCCATAATTCATTCAGCTGAGCTTATAAACCATATTTCTGATATGTAATCTTAGTAAAACCTTACCATTTATTTGAAATGGCAGTATTACTCCCATTATGAAAAAATAAGTGTATGAGTAATGAATATACTGTTCTGACTTACACTGAACTCACTTTCATACAGGATTTTTGTTTCATTAAGAGTCAACTCTAGACCTCCATATTTGGTAGCTGACCTTATTTCTGGTTCAGTTTCAGTATACCATATCCACATTTTCAGTACAGGTAGTCCTCGCTTAAAACAGTTCGCTAAGTGATTGTTCAAAGTTACAGTGGCACTTTAAAATGTGACTTATGACTGTTTTTCACACTTAAGACCATTGCAACATCCCCATGGTCACATGATCAAAATCCAGACGTTTGGCAATTGGTTCATATTTATGACCATTGCTGTATCCCAAGGTAATATGATCGGCTTTTGCAACCTTCTGCCAAGCAAAGTCAATGTGGAAGCCAGATTCACTTAACAACTAGTTACTAACTTATCAACTGCAGTGATTTACTTAACAACTGTAGCAAGAAATATTGTAAAATGGGGCAAAACTCACTAGACAAATGTCCCACTTAATAATTTTTGGGCTCAATTGTGGTCGTAGGTCAAGGACTCCCTTTACTAGAGTGTAGTTTTCACAGGAGCTATTTATGAGGTTATTTCTGTTTAATGTCACAAGAGACTACGGTAGTATATACTGGTTGACAAAATTCACTGTCTAACATGGCATTACATGAATGTGATTTCAAACCTATGCTACAGCTCTCCAAAACTTGTGATTTATTTTCTCACTAGAAAGAACACCTGGTTACCTCCCCCTACTTCTAGCCCTTGATCTCCTGTTGTAACATTTTGATCACAGATCCTTAATAGGATGGTTTCCCTCACATTAGCAGCTCGGACTTTTTGGTATACTATCAATTAAATGTACACCACCTTGTAGTTTCACTTTAAAATGCAGCCAAGTTTCATCTGGACTGTTTTGAGTTTTTGAAGGTAGTAAAAAAAATTGTATCTGAGGGTATGTGGGGTTTATTTTTGGGAGTGGGTTTCTTGGTTTCCTTCTGCAGGAACCAGAAGGGAGCAAAATATTCCCTGGTGCTTTTTTTAAATAGCCTTAGGCAGTGGTGGGACTTGAATAATTTAACAACCGGTTCTCTGGCTGGGTAGGCGTAGCCAATTGGTCATGTGGCTGGGTGGGTGACATCACTCATCACACCCAGCCCTGCCTCCTGGCCACTTGCCTCAAAGGCAGAGGTAGGATTCAGACAGTTGGGGCTAATCCCACCACTAGCGGGTCCCGCCCCACCCATTTTTCGGCCTGAAAACAGGCCAGAAAACAGGCCGAAAAACAAGCAGGGGCAGGGCCAGCCAGTGGTGGGACTTGCTGGTTCGCCACCTCTGGCCTTAAGGATGGAGGGAGTGCTAGCAATTTCTTTATTTTTCTACTGCATGGAGTGAGAATTTGGGGGGAGGGGTTTGCTCTCCCTCCTCCCTTCTCCAGATATTACTCAAGCTATCTTTCTCCTCTTCTACTCAATCCACTGCTGCAATGTGCCACAATTGCTACTAGAATACAGCACCAATTTGGAAAATTGTCCTTTTACATGCATAGCTAGCAGAAACCTTTTAAATGCAACAAAGGAATGGTGGCTCACAGCAATCCCTTTATAGCAAACACTGAGGGACAGAAAGAGATTTGCCAATAACCAAACAAACACACATCATGTGTTCTGGAAAGACATTGGGAGAATACAGGTAAAGGCACTAGCAATTTACTTTAATTAGCACTAGCTGTACACTGGGCTCCCCTTGAAGATCATCCAAAAGTTACAACTGGTCAAAATGGTACATGCAATGTTGGGCAGTTTGCCCCATTACAATGTTATGCAAGCTGCACTAGCTCCCAGTTTCATTCTAGATACAATTCAATATGCTGACTATCACTTTTAAAGGCCTACATGACATGGAGTCAAGTTATTTATATCTCCCTAAGGGTAGTAGCACTATTTGATGGAGCAGAGAAACCCCCAAAGATTTTTAATCCAGATTTACTGATTACTTTCAGATGGAGTAATTTGAGATTTGCACATCATAACTTTTCTTTCACACACATACAAGTATGCACTAATTTGTTTCAGTTCAAATTAAATTCACACATTTACATGTAATTTTCTCACTTTATTTACATGCATTGCTTTTGTATTACAGTACTGTCATTATGTGGAAAATCTACTAAGCATATATAGAAGATATAATCTGCATAGAACATATTCAGAAGGCTAGTACAGTGTATTATACAATAATGAGGAAAAACCCCTTTCTTTAACTAATTTGATATTCCAAGTTTACCTTTTATTTCTCTTGTTCCTTTCACTTCATCCCTTTAAATACTCAGCAATAATAACAGAGTTGGAAGGAATCTTGGAGGTCTTCTAGTCCAACCCTCTGCTCAGGCAGCAGGAAATTCTATACCATTTCAGAGAAATGGTTGTCCAATCTTTTCTTAAAAACTTTCAGTGTTGGACCACACAAAACTTCTGGAGACAAATTGTTCCACTGATTAATTGTTCTAACTGTTAGTTCTAGGTTGGTTCCCTCTTTAGTTTCCATCCATTGCTTCTTCTCCTGCCTTCTGGTGCTTACGTTGGGGACTACATTGATCCGCTCTTCTTTGTGGCAACCCCTTAGATATTGGAACATAGCTACCATGTTACCCTACTCCATCTTTTTATTAAACTAGACATCCTCAATTCCCGTAACCGTTCTTGTATGTTTTAGTCTCCAGTTCCCTAATCATTTTTCTTGCTCTGCTCTGAACTCTTTTTTAGAGTCTTAACATCTTTTTTATATTGTGGAAACGAAAACTGAATGCAAGTGTGGAATTATAAGTAGCATTAATACTTCATGTAGTCTTGATTCTATCCCTCTGTTAATGCAGCCTAGGACTGTTGGTTTTTTTGGCAGCTGCTGTACACTGCTGGCTCATATTTAAATGGTTGTCCACTAGGGCTCCCAGATCCTTCTTGCAGCTACTACTACCATGTTTCCCTGAAAATAAGACTGGGTCTTATTTTCTTTTGACCCCCGAAATAAGAGCTTGAGCTTATTTTTGGGGAGGTCTTATTTTCCCCCCATGTACCGGGAGGTGGGGGGTGAGGAAAACTGCTCCTCCTATCAGCAGCTTAGTCCGCGGAGCAACCAATCAGTTGATGATCTCCTGCCGCCACCTTGAAGAATCCCAACTGCTCTTGCAGCCGATTGAGGCTGCAAAAGCAGCAGGAGGCCCTACGCGCCTTGTGCCCCCTCAATCGACTGCAATGGCCTAAGTTCTTGGCGCGCCCCAGCCTCTGCCTGCCCTGCTTGCTGGCCCTGCTGCTGCTAGGACACTTTTGGCCACTGGCAGTCAAGCAGCTGCCTGTCCTGCTGCTGGCCTCGCAGAGGTTCTTTGCCCTTCTGGCAGCACTGCTTTCGGCTGTCCTGCTGGGCTGCTCTTGCCTGGTGTGGAGCGAGGTGTCCCAGATCTACCATGACTATCATGGGGGGGGGGCACGGAGTTGCAACCATCGGAGGTGGCGAGTCCAACGACAAGCGGGACTCCAGTGGCGGGACACGTCAGGACAGTGCTGGCCAGCCGCTCGTCAGCAGGCCGCACTCCTGGCCGGGTCTGGTTGCAAGTGGCACTGGCAGGCAACAATGTGCGTGGCTGGCATGAAGAACAGGGAGGTGGTGGTGGCAGCGGGACACATTAGGACAGCGCCGGCCATCCGCTCGTCAACAGGCCGCTCTTCTGGCTGGGTTTGGCTGTGAGCAGCACCGACAGGCAATGAGGTGCGCGGCCGACCCACAAAGAACAGGGAGGCGACGGTGGCGATGGGACATCCGGTCGCAGTGGCGTGACCGGGCTGAGGGCATGATGCAGAGTCCTGGGAAGCATGGCTGGAAGAGCGTGCACGGCCGCAGGGGTGAACAGCTGATGAACGGAAACATGGTATCGAACCAGGGAAACACAGTATTGAACTAGGAACCAGCCGCCCTACCACCCCCAGGTATGGTGAGACCCGGATTGGGATTTGACAAGGGGCCCTCGGCTGCGAGGTTCCCTAGTGCCGTGGAATGGTTGGGGCTAGCAAGAGTGTGCAAGAAACACCTCCAGGCGTCTAGAGAGATAAAACAAGAAGCAGCTCCCGATCATCTCAGCTGATCCGCGAGTCGTGATTAAGGGGGCCAGCTGCCATTATCTGACCAGGGAAGGGAAGGGCTGCCTCCTCTGCTGGCCATGCCCACCCCTTCTCTAGGGCTTAACTTTTGGGTAGGGTGTATATTAGGTCCACCCCAAAAAATCAAGCTAGGACTTATTTTGTGAATAGGTCGTATTTTTGGGGAAACACGGTATTGAATCAGGTACCAGCTATTCTATACCTGTGCATTTGGTTTTTCTTGCCTAAATGTAGAACCTTACTTTTCTCAGCGCTAAATTTCATTTTGTTAAATAGAGCCCAGTGTTCAAGTCTATAGAGATCCTTCTCTATCTTCTGAAGTGTTATGTATTCCTATCAGCTTGGTACTGTGTGCAAATTTGATGAATTCCCCTTCTATTTCTTTGTCTAAATCATTGATGAAGATCTTGAAGGCTACTGGGCCTAAGATAATGGTACCTTGGGGTACCCCACTACATACTTCCCTTCATGTAGATGCAGTTCTATTAAGGACTACATGTTGAGTGCATTGGTCAGTTAGTTATGAATCCATCGGATGGTGATGCTATCTAACCAAATATTTTTCTATCTTATCAAGTAGTAGGTTATGGTCTACTTTATCAAATGCCTTACTAAAGTCCAAGTAAATTACACAGCATTTCTCTGGTCCACTAATTTGCTCACATTGTCAAAGAATGCAATAGGTTTTGTCTGAACTATTTTTGGCAAATCTGCTTTGGCTTCTGGTTATAATTTTGTTTAGTCTCTAGAATCAGGGGTAGGCAACTTTTACAACCTGTGGACTTAAACTCCCAGAATTCCTGAGACAGCCAAGCTGGCTCAGGAATTCTGAGAGTTGAAGTCCACAGGTTGTAAAAGGGCCACAGTTGCCCACCCCTGCTCTAGATGTTCACAGATTATCTTTTCCAGAATCTTCCCAGATATTGATGTCAGACTGATAGATCTGTAGTTTCCTGGATCCATTTCCCCCCCTTTTTTTTGAAGATGGAACTATATCAGCCCTTTTCCAGTCTCTGGTACTTTCACAATGCGCCAGGATTTTTGAAAGATGTGGTTCAGTAGTTCCAAAACACATATGCCAATTGCTTCAGAACCTTGGGGTGTAATCCATCTGGACTTGCTGATTTGAACTCCTCTAGGGTGGATAGGTGTTCTCGTACCATTTTCTTGCATATTTCACTTGCACTCCTAATCAGCATTTCACAGTGTTTTTTCAGAATGGTTGAACTGGTTTGTGTGTGTAAAGGCAGATGCCAAAAATGAGTTAAGCAGTTCTGCTTTTTCCTTGCTGCTTGTCACCTTCTTGCCATTTTCTCCCTTTAATGGACCAATCATTTCCTTGATTTTTTTCTTTTTTTTTTTACATGTTGAAAAAAGCATTCTTTTTGTTATTTTTGACTTTTGTTGCAAGACTTATTTCATTTTGAGTTTAGCTTTCCTGACTTCATCTTTGTAGATTCAGGCTATTTGCTGATATTCTGCCTTAGATATGTGCCCCACAAAATCCTAGATAAATAGTTTAGGTGATCTGAGTAAAAGGAGCAGGAAAGTATTAATACTTCCAAGAATAAGTCAGTAATATGCATGAAGCCAGGCCACATATAAGGTAAATGGCCCATTTAATTTCTCATTGTAGCCAACCAAACTCTTCTGGTCAAAAGCAGAAGATCAACTGTATATATAGGGCTGCCCACTTTAACTGTAATCTCCTTCAATTTAATATAAGCAGATGTGTTGAGATTGCAGCTTTCTGAAATCCAAGCAATTGGCCATGATATAATTCCAACATATCTGGGACACCAGAATGGAAGTAGTGTAAAATAAAGGTCCAAGGAAGGCAGTGGGGTATAGTATACCTACAGTGTTCAGTCATACTATTAAACTGATCTGCTGAATTCTGTATAACTGTTAAAATTAATGCCTAACAGTTTGATTATGAGGTTTTTTTAAAAATTAAACATTCTCTCACTTGCAATTGAACTGTAAAAATGATCATATTCATGCAATATTTTATCTTATAACAATCAACTAATTGGTTCTCTTATGTCACTTCATCACAAAATACTTTGAAAAACCTTGACAGAGAAGTCAAGCTGTATGCATATGAAATAATGGCAATCATCTTTATATATACAACAGAGAAGGGGTCCACTCACCCCTCTTTTTCTATCAGCTTCCATTTGCATTGTATTATCTGAAAAGATATTGAAAAGATATTGGAAAAGATACACTTCTAGAATCTTATCAAAAATTGTTTTTAATTAACTTGAGATAAAAACATATCCACCTTTGGTTGTCGAACATTTAAATATGTTAAGTGCAAATGTCACTGTATTACTAACTTGCTAATACTGTACATGTCTTATAATTTTACCAATTCTGCTCTTTTGAGGGGGAGGGGGAGGCTAGATCTCACTCTACCTGTACCATTCTGATGTCACATGGAGCTATTTCCAGCCCAGTTACCATGGAAACCACAAGGCCTTCATACCAGTTAGCAGTTCAATATATAATTTACTCAGTTTTTTCCACTCAAGTGATTGAAACTCATATATAGCAACTGCATATATACATGTATGCATAACTTCCTACCAATTTTATTTTACAAAAATATGTAATTGTATGACTGTCGAAACAGTTAAACAGTAAATTTGTTCCTTTAAAAAAATTGCATGGGCTCACAAAAGGAACATTAAAATTGGGGCTCTGATGTCAGTTTTTCCCAAACTGAAAACTTCCCACATGTAATTAGAGACCCCTACTGTGATGGCTACACAGGGGCGAAATGGTATGAGTTTGGTCAATAGACCTGTACCATAGCATCTTTAGGAAGCGTCACTATATTATATGCTCAGCACTTTAAGAAACAATCAAGCAAATGGTAGAGGAGAAATTATATACAACAGTGCCAGTGAACTAAATTAGGCTTGAAACCACAAAATCTAGATACGTAATATGTTAGAAGAAGGGCAATAATGGTTCAAGGTATTCCAGAGAAAAGCAAAGCCTTTCATAGGAAAGTTGATGCCCTCTCTCATTGCTAAGGTAGTGGGGGAGGGGGAGAGAATAAACTTTTATTATTTTAAGATATGCAAGAAGATGTTACTATTGTGAAACCTGTGGCATGGATTAAAAGTAATATTTTACTTTCTCTGTGGTGAGAATTATCATGTAGAAACCATGAAGCATAACAGCTATAACCACATGCTAGAGAGAAATTTGGAAGAAAGGAAGTAATTATTTTGCTACTATAGTTCCAGTCCAGCTGGAATTGGGGAGTGGAAGGGAGGCATGTTTTAAAAGTAGAAATGAATGTCAGATTAAGTATTTCTCACAATTACAATATAATATAGCCTTTATTGTCATTGTACATCAATGTATATAATGAAATTGGTTTTAGCCTCACTGGTGCAATCCATGACAAAAAATACAAACAACATAAACAGTATAAAGAATAATCCCTATGTAAGTAATTAGGGGGAAAAAGAAAAAGAAAAAAAAAGAAAGAAAAGGGCCTGCAAAGCTATAGAGATATCATGCTTTTCAATGTAAATATTAAAAATACTCAATGCAGACTTTTCTTAGAAATATTTTTATCTTGATATATAAGTTGTTTTTTTATCCATATTTCTAAGGCCATAAAGTGTATAATCTGATTATATTCACGTTTAGTCTGAAGTTCTATTTTGAATGGAGAATCTATGAGACTGTAGGCTAAGGCCCCAATATAGTATATATCTGTTTATATCACTATCAACGCCCTTATAGCGTTCTTGTATGGAAAAAAATGGACAGGAAATACTATATACATTATTTTAAGTTTCTGAAAAAAGGCAAGATATACATTTAAACAAACAAGCCTTACTGAATCCAGCTTGCTCTGAATTATTTATTTATTTGTCTATTTATTTATACAGCAAGTATAAATGGTATAAATGGTGGCGCAGCAGACTAATAGCCTGTTATTAACATTCAGCTGCCTGCAATTACTGCAAGTTCGAATCTCCCCAGGCTCAAGGTTGACTCAGCCTTCCATCCTTTCTAAGGTAGGTAAATTGAGGACCCAGTTTGTGGGGGCAATAAGCTGACTTTGTATAAATATACAAAAGTATGAAGGCTATTGCTTAACGCATTGTAAGCCGCCTTGAGTCTCCGGAGAAGGGCGGCATATAAATCAAATTTTTAAAAAAAGGACATAAGTAACTACTTGGACTCTCTATTGTCCAGAAATTATTATACTGGCAAATTTACAAATCAGATATTTAAAATATAATGATTAACAAATATATTTTGGGGAAGAGAATTCAATCAATTTCCCTCCTTTTCATGATAATTTCTTCAAGCTTGAATCTCTAAGCCTCTGTGGGAAGCAGAGGAAAAGGGTTTAATAGTTCACACCAGTGATCAGTTGTTTTTTTTAAAAAACCCACCCCTAACCTGGTGTCATCTTATGTGTTGACTAGTATTCTAACCAGTGGTGGGTTTCTACTGGTTCGCCCCGGTTCAGGCAAATCGGTAGTGGTGGTAGAGGGAGGCTCCGCCCACCTGCCTGGACATCATCATGGACGGTCTGCGCAGGCACAGAAAGTACTGTGCATGACAGAAGCGCTACGCGTGAGCGAAGTGAGCACACACGAACGCTCCTGGTTCCGAACCGGTACCGAAGGTAAGTGGAACCCACTACTGATTCTAACCATCCCCAGTGATCAAAATTGTACCCATGGAAAATATCCAGATTGGGAAAAACTATTTTAGGAACTGAAGGAATAGGTCTCGCTATAGTTCCAAACATTGATATATGAGATTGGAAACCATACTGTCCCACTACTATACTACATTTGCTGTTTAGAAATTTCTATATTTTGTGCTTTATGAAAGAGCTCGTTTTCAGACACTGCATGCTTTCAGACATTGCATGACTATGGATCCTGAGATAGATGATCCCATAAAGTATGGTTGTACAACCTTTTGGCTTGCTTGAGTTGCACTGAGTGAAGAGGAATTGTCTTGGGCCACATATAAAATATATAATATAGTTAATGTATATACATAACAAACTTCCTTTATTTTTAAAATACTTTTTATTATCTTGTGAGGCTGGCATTACTAACTGTTTGGGACCACATGTGGCTTGTGGGCCATGGGTTGGGCACACCTGCCATAAAAATTCCCCAAATTCTACATACTTCAAAAAGCAAACAAAGATCTAAGAAGAAAACTACAACAACTCTGATCAAAACAGTAACAGAGTTCGAAGGGACCTTGGAGGTCATCTAATCCAAACCCCTGCCTGTATTAGGGATTCGAACTGCTGAATTGCTGACCTTTCAGCTCAGTGTCTTAGCCACTGAACTACCTAGTCAAGACAGATAGAATGAGCTATCACATGTAAGAAGCCACTAAACCTCATTCCCTTTTATCAAAGCACTGATGATATTACCTAGTTTGGTAATGAAACATATGCAACAATTGCTGAATAATTTATCTAATTCTAGAAAATTTTGTCCTTTCATTTTTCAAGTACATTTCTAGCCTCAAATAACAGAAAATTAGAACAGAATGTACAGGTCATCTATTTTAATAAAATGTTCTCCCTGCTCCCCAGCATTACTGTTCTGATTCAACAGAATAGAAAAAGAGAGAAAAAGGAAAAAACAATTAACCTGATTGACAAAGTAAGGAAAACTATGGGGCTTCCTTATCCCTGAACACTCACAGGAATTTTCTTCCCTGTTCATTACACCAGAAGTTTTCCACTCCTTGCTAATATTTCAACTATTATCATGGCAATATTAGCCATGATAGTAGTTAAGCACTCTCTCATTCTCTCTTACACACACCCCCCCACACCCCCCCCCACACACACACCAATGGTCACTCAACAAAGCTGACTGGAATGAAAGCTAGAATAGATAAAAGAAAGTACTATTTTATACAGTGAGTAATTAATTTGTGGTATGTTCAGGTCTATCAAGACTAATGGCTTTGAAGCCTCAGTGTTTTATCCTGAGGTTGTGAGAAGTATACTGTATCTCCAAATGCCAGTTGAAACTGTATAAAAGGGGTATGTCTCCATCTCCTGTTAGCACATACCCGTGAGCATTATGAGAAAATGCTGAGCTAAGATAAGTCTTGGTTTGATCCAACAGGACCATTCTTATGTTCTCATGAAATCGGAAGTTGAAGGACACAGAACATTAAAGAATTAAAAATAAATTATTTGAGATTGTAAAATGATAGAAGCAAAGCTTAATTTGAACTAAGCTATGAAATTTATTGTAATTTCAGGATACATCACTGCCACATTTCTAAAGAAGGAAAAGTATCTTAGAATATGCCAAGTAGCAATAGCAATAGCACTTAGATTTATATACCCTGTCCATAGTGCTTTACAGCCCTCTCTAAGCAGTTTACAGAGTCAGCATATTTCCCCCAACAATCTGGGTCCTCATTTTACTGACTTCGGAAGGATGGAAGGCTGAGTCAACCTTGAGCCTGGTGAGACTCGATCTGCCAAACTGCTGGCAGCCGGTGATCAGCAGAAGTAGCCTGCAGTACTGCACTCTAACCACTGCACCACTGCGGCTCATATTACTTCCTCCTCCCATCATTTCTTTCCATCTGTCACTAAAACAATTGCTCAAAGCGGTACTGTTACAGATAATTAACCAATTCTATTTAATTGTGAACTTGGTAATTCATACAAATGGTTGAGCAATTCTATGGTTATTGGAAAACCTGTCATGACAATATCAAGGATTGGACAGTGGTTTTAAGATGAAATAGGACAGCTTCCTTTACTTTAGCATAGAATGGATGGATCCTTCCAGAATGGCACATTCTGAAGATTTGGCATGTCTGTCTCCTGAACATATAGTATAATACATGAAATGGCCTTTAAAGATGCGGGATTCATTTCAACATATTGACCCTAAATAAGTAGATAGGATACTCCAACACTTGGGGCTTGTACACATCCCCTTTATGGCTCCTTGAGATATTTGGGAGAGGAGCTGGGAGTAGCTTTTTAAGAGATTGGGTTATTTTGGAAGCTCTGGAGGAAGAATATCAGACAGGCCTTCCAGGCTTCCATTAGACAATTACCACACTATCTCCAACCTTCCCTTTTAGGGAGGGTTATTGAAAAGGAAGTAGAGCTTCAGGTTCTGAGTGGCCTAGAACTAACAAGTTAGCCTGACCTTTCAGGCGAGGTTTATGGAAATGGCATTGGTTGCTCTAATATTTATTTATTTATTTATTTATTTGGTCAAATTTATATGCCGCCCTTCTCCCAAAGGACGCGGGGCAGCTCACAAAGGATTAAAACTGTAGAACAGTAAAAATAAATTAATTTAGATTAATTAAAAATACAACAATTAAAACCCATATTAAAACCAAAACTAAAAACACCCCGCAGGTCAGGCGATTTGTTTAAAAAGCCACGTCTTTAGGTCCTTGCGGAAGGAGTGGAGGTCGGGAGCCGTGCGGAGCCCGGTGAGTAAACCATTCCAGAGGGTCGGCGCACTCACAGAGAACGCCCTCATCCTGGGCGCCATCAGCCGACATTGCCTGGCCGTTAGCACTCAGAGGAGGGCTGCCCTATGCGAGCGCATTGGTTGGTGAGAGGCTGGCAGTAGGTGCTCCTACAAGTACCCCGGGCCCATGCCATGAAGGGCTTTATAGGTAAGCACCAGCACCTTGAAGTGGATCCGGAGGACCACTGGTAACCAGTGCAACTTGCGCAGGAGAGGTGTAACATGGGAGTAATGGGAAACTCCCGTAAGAACCCGCGTGGCTGCATTTTGGACCAGCTGGACCCTCTGGGTGCACCCCAAGAGCAGCCCCATGTAGAGGGCATTGCAGTAATCCAGGTAAGAGATGACAAGAGTGTGGGTGACTGTACGAAGGGCATCTCTGTCTAGGAAAGGGCGCAACTGGCGCACAAGGCGAACCTGTGCAAAGGCCCCCTGGTCACGGCCGTCAGGTGGTCGACTAGAGACAGCCGTGAATCCAGGAGGACGCCAAGATTGCAAACCCTTTCTGAGGAAGTAAGTGACTCCCCTCCCATCACAAGTGGTGGGGCCACTAGATCAGGAGATGCATCCACAGCCACTCAGTCTTGGAGGGGTTGAGTCTGAGCCTGTTCCTACTCAACCAGACCTGTACCGCCTCCAGACACTTAGACATCATGGAAAGAGCATCCCTAGGTTGGTCAGGGGTGGAGATGTACAGCTGGGAATCATCCGCATATTGCTGATACCTCACCCCAATAGATGTCCTTAATAAGGCCTTAGGTAAGGGAAAGTTTTGTTTGACCTTGCAGCAGCATTCAGTACCACTAATTATGGTATTTTTCTGGACTGTCTATGAAGATTAAGGGCAGGCATAATCATTTTGCAGTGATTCTTCTTCCCTGGAAGGATGATCCAGGGTGGTGATGGGAATGACCGATCAGTCTGATGGGCTCTCTTTTGTCAGGTGATATATAGCAATAGTAACAGCACTTAGACTTATATACCGTTTCATAATGCTTTATAGCAGCCTCTAAGCTGTTTACAGAGTCAGCATATTGCCCACAACAACCTGGGACCTCATTTTACCGACCTCAGAAGGATGGAAGGCTGAGCCAGTAAGGATCAAACTCCTGGCAGTGAGCTGAATTAGCCTGCAATACTGCATTCTAACCACTGCCCCATCACAGTTTCTATATGATTCAATCCTGTCATTATTTTGCAACATGAAACTTCTGGGAAGGATGTTCACATAGAATCTATGTCATAGACCATCACCACCACCAAATACACGATTTGAGTCAGTAGAAGCCTGGAACAATCTTTGTCTATAGTAACTCCCACTTTATGGAGCAGTCAGCAATCAGAAGAGGCAAAGCAATTCCCCTGGTGTCTTTTTGATGTAGAAATGGTTTTTTATAGACACTTGAGGGTTGTCACTACTACTGAGATTAATTAGCACCTATGTTTATTAGTAGTTCTTATTGCTTTGGGATTTTATTGTTTGTTTTTGTAGTTTTTAGTTTATTGAAAATCAATAGTAGATTCTTTTTTTATGGAAGATGTAATGCAATTTCAGATATTACCAGATAGACCTGTAAAGTCATAAAACCAATTTATCTCTGAAAGATCAAAAACTGGTTAGAGATATGTATATAAAATTTGGACTTAGGTATGAATGTATATAATGTATTATCTCTAACTGATTCTGATGCCCTAAAAGTCTAAGGTCAGTACAATTTACAGCAGCAATTGAAGGGCTGAGAAGACAGCACAATGGCCAAACAGTCTACTATGAAGCACAACTTTGGGACATGCTCCAATGTGGTACTCATATTTTCACTCAAAAGGCCATTGTGATAAAACAAGTCATCAACATGATCTCTAGGCTCCAGTGTAAAAGCAGTGGAACAGAACCATAATGACAATGAAGTTTGATGCACCCAGCCACTATTTTTGCTGCAGTCTTAAGAATCTGTAGCTACTGTTTGGCTGCCTCAATATGGAAGATTTTAATAATGTTGTACCTACTGTCAGGCGTTAAAAGGAAAAAGACAAAGCTTTCTTCCAAACAAAATGCTTATATTTAACAAAGTATGCCTGATAACAATAAAACTCAGAAATACAACAGAAGAATAAAATTTGCGGGCTGTTTCTTTTCCTCTTTATATTTATATTTTAAATTCTATTACTTTAGAAATATAAATCCTGAACAATTACGAAATTGGGAGAAAAACACTAAGACAGAAAATTAAAATTGTATTCCTGCACCTGAGATATATTTGAAATCCATTTTCAGAAACATTTAATATTCTTATACCAGCAGTACAACTCAATTTTGTACATCTAGAAATAGGATTGGGCAGCACTTCAAATTAAATTCTTAAAAGGTGTTCTGGTATACATAGGAATGCAATGCTCTTTAAAGCAGCCATGTCTTTTACTGAGATTCCATGGCTACCTTCTGAAACTGCCATGAGAGTACAGAAAAAAAATGGTCATTTTAAAATTGCAGAGCAGTACATCATTTGTGCCCCTGCATGCTCCAAAACACATTTTTGGAATAAAATGTGAAGCAGGTGAACAGCCATAATTGAATTTTAGTTTCTTCAGGAATTAAATGTTCAGAGTACTTCGCTTCTAATTCAGGAAATCAGGTGAGTTTTTTAGGTATTCATTCTTCCAGTAAAAAGCTATCCTCTTCAACAACCTGTATATGTGACAAGGAGTAAAGTTATGTTCATAATCCCAAGCTTTTTTTTTTAGTTATACTTGGGTTTTTTTCATTTTTTAAAATTTATTTGTATGGTGATCCTGTTTTATTGTTGTTCTAGACATCAAAACGCTGATAAAGAGCTAAAGAACAATTTAAGATTTTTTTTAAAAAAAATAGTTGTATAGTCCACTTTCTTCAGAAATGAAAACAATTGGTAAACTGCAACCAAGGAAACCATGCATACATAACATCCGAAATCCAATGTAATTTTAAATCATATTTCCATAATCTTTAATTCAAACTAACAAAATCAGATAACAGTTCTAAGAGAGCAAGGAATAAGATCAAAGCAGTAGTATATATATTCTAAGAGTAGACAAAATGGTTGATTCATAAAAGCAGTCACTGAAGATTAAGACAATAATCTTATAGCTGCTGAATGTGCATTCACTTCTATCCCTAGATTTGGTTTTGGATCATTATTGTGTTACTTAAACTAAAAATGAGGAAAACCCACAAACAATTACGGTAAGTTATTCTTCCACAGCAGTTTCCTCTTTTCTATAGTACAGAGATTTCATACCATGCTGTTGGCTTAAATGCAATAGAGTTAGCACAGAGATAGAGGGAGAAAGTTGCCATCTTGAAAGTCACTATGACATCCATCCTCACCTGGTTTCTGAAACTGTAAAAACAGTGGAAGCTGCTGGAAATATTCTGATCCACTGTTGTCAGGAATGTAAGTATGATGTTTAGCACTATAAACAGATCACTCAAAATTGACAGACACATACTGCATATTTTCAGAAATGGAGTCTCCCTCTTTCTCCTGCTACCAAGCTGACGATTTGCCTGCCTGTAATTCTCTCTCCTGTATAATTTGCTTTAAAATGTAAATATTTCTGTTTCTTTCCTTTACTTTGCACATGGGTATCTGAAATTACAATGAACAAAAAGTGAAGAGAGATAGGAGGAATGGAAGTATTTAACATTTAGAGAATGTTTGTGATTAGGAGGTGAAGTAGAAATAAAAAAGACAGCAAGACTATATCTAGAATTTTAAAAAATGATAGGCAAATAAGGCACAACAATTTTTTTTGTTATTTATAACAGTCCAGAAGTTAGGGAGTGGGTTTATTCCATGCTCATTTGGGAAAATAGCAATAAATGGAGCTAACAACAATAAAAAAAAGCAAAGCAGAATTTTTTTCTTAGGCTTTCTAGTTTCTAGATTTCACATCCTCAGTTGTTGTATTTCCAAGTTTTATCTGTTAATCAAATGCAGTTCATATATGTTTATTCAGAAATATTTCTCACTGAGTTAAATGGATAAACTGCAATACTCATACTTACCTGAAATAAGGCTCATATGATTCAATGTGATTTACTTCTAAATACAGAAGCACAGGAATGCATTGAAACTGGAAATGAAGAAAAGGTATTCAGTGAAACTTGTAGTCTTTTAAGGGTTGGTCCCCAGGAAAGTTTAACTCCCAAGCCCTTGCAAAAGAACTTACTTTTTTGAAATATAAAATGAATTTGAAAGTTTGAATATAAGAGCAATGGCTATTTGTAATCCTCAAACAATAACTTTTCCATTCCAATCCAGAATTACCAACGTCATGGTACAATTCTTCCTGACAATCTGATAATGACTAAAATCCAATAATATAGTCTATTGAATGTTGCTGTTGCCATCAGGTTACAACTATGCATTACTTTGGAGTTCCATACATCCCAGCAGAATTTATTTCTTTAAAAAGCAGCTAAATCATATATACCTATATACAATTTTGAAGACTCATATAAAGAATTCCCTAATGAGTCTTCAAAATTTTATATAGGTGTGCAGAGTAATTAAATTCTAACAGCACTAACCCAGGATGTAAACCTTTCAGAGCTGTTTTTTCTTTCCTTTTAAAAAATATACTTCTTGTTTCACTAGCTTTGTTATTAAGATCATTCACCATATAGTTGCAATGGATGTATACTATTACTATATGCATAGGCAACCATAGTGATGTATAGTATACGTCAAGCTCAATACTGTGCCATCATGACTAAAGCTCTTCCATGTTATGATATCATACAAAGGGTGGAGCTTTGTCACAACAATAAAACATTACTTTCATTTTTATAAAAGGATTTTTTTTTTCTTCTCCAATTTCTGCTTTTTGTGGGATAATTCAATTTTTTCCCAAGTTCTATAGCACTTGTCCAATGGCTATTTAATGTAACAAAACATATTCTTTAACTTGTGACATGGGCAGATTTAAGAAAATGTTAATGTTAGTAGTTACAATAAAAATATATAAAACTAATCTCAGATACTGGTAGCTATGAACTCTTGATGGCTTTAGACAGATTGCTGTATTTCAACCAGAACCATCTATGCAGACATTAATATTCACCCATATTATAATATATATATTATTTATAAGTCTCTTGTATAGACTTATAAATATATGTCAAACACCTTAAGCAAACAGGATATATTTTGTATAAACACTGAATATTGTTACTGTAATAATACATAAATATTACATGTGTCTAAGTAATGTAAATGCATTGTTTAAAGGCCATAGTAATTAAAAGTATAAAACAGCAAGAACTATTCCTACAACATCACGATATCAGTCTGACTAAGCAGCATTATTATTGTTGTTGTTGTTGTTGTTATTATTATTATTATTATTATTATTATTATTATTATTATTATTATAACATAGTTTCTGCATGTTCATCTTTCTGACATGAGGTACTAAAGCCATTTCAGTTTCAATGTACACTACAAGAGATAGAAAGGTTTTAAGTCATTTTAGAAATATAGGATATTTATAAAAGCAACAATGTTAGTGATATGAAAGCCCTATGAAATAAATGAACTATCCTATCTCTCTTGGAAGAAACATAAGAAGATAACAAAGGTCTTGTTTACCCACATAAATTCTAGCAAAATTTCAGAACCACTCTTCCATTCTAAACATAAATCTCTGACTATGTCTAAGAGGAAAAGAAGGCAAATAACTGGATCTTGTTTAACCATCCAATGCTCATTTTGACTCCAATTACATAAAGAACAGGAATGGGAGGAATGTCTGATCAGTTGTCTGGACAGGAATCACTTAGGCCTCATTTCACAGAGAAAAGGCGGATGTTTAAAGCAAGAGTTTCAATTTTCTTGGCTGTCTAGCTAGTCATTTCAGCCAAGGAAGCAACAGCACCTGTTTCAAGTGCCTAGTTACAGATAGTGCCAGGCAGTTGTGAAAGAAATATACTGAATTCGGCCCAGATTCTGTAGTCTCTCTGTAATGTACAATTCAGTCTATTTATGGACTGTATTTAGCCTTGAACCAGACTGAAGCAGACAATACAAAGCCCCAGTGTATCACGCTTTTGTTTATATCTTAAACAGTTCTGTGTCCCATTGCTATAAAATGCATTTACATTAAAACACTCAATTCATCTCACTAGGGGCTGACCATAAGCATGTATGGACTAAAAAAAGGGCAAGAAACAACAAACGTCCCTCTCTGTGATCCCCTGAAATCAGAGTTCAGACAGGCAGTGAGTGTCATACCTGTATTTATGGATAAAGAACTCCAAGATCGAGAGCTGTCATATCTGCATCCTTCCACTGCATGTAGAAAGAGGGGAGGAGGAAAAGGGAGGGGAGGAGCAACTAGCTTTAACTGGATCCTACCGGTAGCAGCTCCATCACAATTCAATCTGTCAAGGGCTGTACAAGAAATATGTTTCTTCAAGATTTAGACAAAAAAGGGGGGAGGGAGCATTCTCTCTCAAAAATGCAATCATTTCCATACTGAGCAGCTTGGGCTAAAGCAAACTTGCATGCATACAAAATCAGGCACTTATATGCATTTTTTTTAAAAAAGAGGGGGGTTAAGGAAGACAAAGATTTAGTATGAAGGAGTTCAGATGGGCTGGAAGTAAAATTATTGGGATCACAGAAAATAAGCAAAAGAAAAACAGTATGAGAAGAATTATTCCTTTCTGGTTACCCTGAAAACCCATATAATGAAGGGGCTGCGAGGATAATTACTCTCACTTGTTTGGCATGGCAGGGCATCATGCTGCCACGGGGCCAATTTCCTCTCTTCTTCTCCCAATTAGCATGCCAAGTAGTCCAAACAGCTCATTGGGTACTGATTGGAGAAGCAGACTAACAGCCAAATACCTCTTCATCCAATGAGAAGGCAGCATGTGTTTTGCTAGAAAGCTTCAGCTTCCTTCATTTTGTGCCCTTCTCCGCTATCATTCTCTCTCTTCTCCTCAGGAGACACTAAAGGAGGTGATAAAAACAGTGAACCCATCCTTCCCCTCCCCAGCTGGTCTCATTCACAGCTCACAGTAGTCCTGGCTTCCTCAAGGGACCCACTAATGAAGACAGCCGATGGCGGACATTAATCTCTCCCCCCTACCCCACCCCTGTCGATTTATACTTCCACAGAGAATTCTGGCTTCCAGCCAGAGGGCTCAGCACATTCTTCTTGTTCTTAGACAGTAAGAGAGACTGCCGCACTCTCATACACACCCATTTCTTTCAAATACACATTGAGACTGTCAATTTAGGAAGACAGCAGCTTGAAGGAAACATTAGAAAGCCAAAGAGTTGTTGAATAACACCTTTACATTCCTAAACAATCCCTTTATTCCAAAGCAC